>NW_019268560.1:3043499-3056616 GCF_002738365.1 Cucurbita moschata | reverse complement strand
GGGGGGGGGGGGGGGGGGGGGGGGTGGGGAAGCTACACAGTTTACATACAAAAGGAAACCCATCTGTGGTGGCAAAACTGAACGCTCAATAATGAAAAAAAATAGGATGGACTACCACAACAATTGCAGTATGACAATGATAACATGTGTTGAAAGGAAGTACAACCCTGATCCAGATCAAGCTCAGATAGGATCCTTGCTTGTTGAATATCAATGACGGCCGCATTTTCATGTTCCTTCTTCATCTAGTCAATGTTTCAATGATTTTTTTTTAAATGGATCGACCCAACTCTTGTCCTCTGCTACCGCTTTGTTCCATCGATTTTTGAAGATTTGAAGTTCCCATGTCGATTGCCTCCTTATCTGCTCAAGTTCATATCAAGCATCAACACTAAATGAGTTCAAGTTCGAACAAATAAAGATCAATATGGTCAGCACACAATGCAACCAACCCCATTGCGAAATAAGCGATTATATGTGATAAAAAAGTGATTGTGTATGTATTGGAACTGGAAATGAGAAGGTAATCTTGGTTCTGATAAGTGACGGACGAAAAGTCTAACCTCTGTTCGAACATCAGCTGGTGGCAGGCTAGGTTTCTGAGTCAAACAAAAAAAAAGTACGAGATTTAAATAAGATTTCAATAGACAAGCATCACGGACATAAAGAAATTTTCAATGGTTACCTTTGCGAACTCTGCAGCTTTCAAAGAAGGCCTAGACTGTAAAATGAAGAGGAAAATTTAATGGCGGAAGAGTGAAATTAAGCACATCGAGAACACCAATGATGTGCTACAGACTACACAAATCATACAATGGAAAAAAAAGTGAGCAATGCAAATTACCTTGCCTCCACCTCCACCCAAAGTCTGTATGCCCTTGTGAACAATATACTGACTATCAATTACTCCCACCTTCTTGGTGCGATCACCCTGCAGAACAAGTTACTTAAGCACATTTCAAAATGAAAGATGAAATTATAAAGGAGATGGCAGTTTCTTAAGTCGCCTAGTTGTTCATTTTAAGCAGTGTCAGCCTTCTCAGTGAAACAACAGGAAAAGCTTGTATAGTCTTCCAGTAGAGAAGGGCCTTCATTATCAGTGAAGGGCAGAGTTTGGTTCTTTCCTTTGCTAATATATTTTCAATTTTGATATCCAAGTTACCATCAGCACATGTAATTTTGAAACAAGGATAGAAAATTCCGATGCCAGTTGGAAACAATGAGTTGATAAAGGTTTGAATCGGGTTGTGAGGTTAGCTATTACATAAGAAATGATCAATATATGGAAGCCTTACCTGTGCACAATAGCCAAGTTTCATATCCATTCCCCATCCATGAACAAGATCATTCTGGACGAAAGAAATAACGTGTTAAATGAAATGAGGGTTGTGTGGAAGGAAGAGAGAGAAGGTGTAGCTCTCAAATGGTGAATTAGATTAGGAGAACTACCTGTATAAGATGCCAAGCACAATACCAGGCTGATCTCGAGAATACAGGGGCCATACCTTCTACAAATCTAGAAAAGTAGTAATATTTTAGAAGTTAGTTCATTTGCCCATACGGATAGCGAACAGAGACAAAACTCATGCTTGTCATTGTATTTGGTAAATTTCTTGTTTTAATTTGATTAACATCACAAACTTGGATTGTTTTTGCTTGATGCACCACAATATTTGTTTAAATACAGTAAAAAAGGAATGTAATATGTTATATCATAATAGATGAAACAAGAAGATTAAGTGCATCCACACAATCACTTACCCAGTGCAAGGTGGCCCCTCACTTTTATCTGTACATTTCGTACTACCTCTGAGATCATAAACCCTTCTGCATGGACTACTAAATGTTAGATGAACAATTGACGTGGATTAAGTAGTGTTTCATGAAGTACAGTTAAAATATCTGTTTTACCTGTGTATCTTCTTTGTTCGTGCACGAATGGTAATTCTATGGTGTATATCGGTCGAATTTGGATCCAAGGCGGGCTGAGATATTTCCAGTCCTTCAGACTTTGCAATTTCCAGGTATCTGAAATTTATAAAGTTTTTAGATGAAAAATGAGATATTTCTCCCTAATGTGAGAGACAGACAAATAGCAATGTCTAGTAAGGTTATGTCTTTTATATATATATATATATATATATATAAGAAGCATCAAGCAAGGTTATGCGCTTGTAAATAGTCGTGTGTACTCGGTAGGTAAAGGAACAGCACTACATTGGGGAAAGCTAGGAAAGTGCCAAGTAGAATGTGAAGAGACCAGGCCTCTTGAATGCCTCGGAAGTTAAATTCTTTTCAACGTTAGTTCCGGGGAGATTCCTAAAAGTAAGAATGCTAATAAGTAATAGACAGACATTGTTGTATGCCTTGAGAAAGGTCATGTGAGATCTCATATTAGTTGGAGAGGTAGTTCCAGGGAGATTCCTAAAAGTAAGAATGCTAATAAGTAATAGACAGACATTGTTGTATGCCTTGAGAAAGGTCATGTGAGATCTCATATTAGTTGGAGAGGTAGTTCCAGGGAGATTCCTAAAAGTAAGAATGCTAATAAGTAATAGACAGACATTGTTGTATGCCTTGAGAAAGGTCATGTGAGATCTCATATTAGTTGGAGAGGTAGTTCCAGGGAGATTCCTAAAAGTAAGAATGCTAATAAGTAATAGACAGACATTGTTGTATGCCTTGAGAAAGGTCATGTGAGATCTCATATTAGTTGGAGAGGAGAACGAAGCATTCTTTATAAGGGTGTAGAAATCTCTCCCTAGCAGAAACCTTGAAGGGAAGCCCGAAAGGAAAAACCCAAAGAGGACAATATATGCTAGCGGTGGGCTTGGGCTGTTACAAATGGTATCAGAGCTAGACACCAAACGGTGTGTCAACGAGCACGCTGGGCCCCGAAGAGGTGGATTGTGAGATCCCACATTGATTAGAGAGAGGAACGAGTCCCAGCGAGGACGCTGGCCTTGAAGGGGGTGGATTGTGAGATCCCATATTGGTTGGAGAGGGGAACAAAGCATTCTTCATAAGGGTGTGGAACCTCTCCCTAGCTGACACATGTTAAAAACTTTGAAGGGAAGTTCGAAAGGGAAAACCCAAAAAAGACAATATCTGCTAAAGATGGGCTTGAACTGTTATAGGTCAAGCTTGGAAATAAGAATAGAACATTAATATTGACCCAACTCTAACTCTTCATTTTTGTTTTTTAATCCATGTAAACTTTGAACGTAACATTAACGCTTCAGCGACTTGTTAACAGTGACTACAACCCAGAGAACGAATTCAAATAACAAGGAGAGTATTGATGACTTCTTTAAAAGATGAACAAGCTTATTTTTGTACCTTCTTGGGCTAAAATGTTCGACCCCCAAATCTTCATCCCAAAGAAATATGTAATCATAAATGTACACAACTGCCGGTTGCAAAAATCGTTTTGCATACCACCTGAAGAGAATGACAAAAGACAAGAAACCATTTAAACCAAACAGCAGCCATTCTAAGTCCATCTATGATTGGAGAACCCTTAGCAAGAGAGTGGAAAAAAAAAAAAAGGGAAAAATGCAGATAGACAAACATACCACTTGGTTTGGTTTCGCGCAGCTATATGTATCGCGTCATTACTCCAATCAAGATCCCACCATCCATCCACATTGCCGTCATAATGGAAGAGAATAATTGTGAAATTCTCTGGAAGAAACTGAAATGTATGAACTTAGATATAGAGTAATCCCAATAAATATGGTTAATGTCAAATGATAACAAGATCATACTTTTTGCACAATAGAATCAACGTTGTCCTTTTGTTTGATGCCAACTGGAATTGCAAGTAAATTGCGGTTGCTGTAATCCTCAGCCTGAAATTTATACCAAGCATGTCAAAATAAGTAATTATTAAATCTTTTAGCAACGCTAAAAAAGGCCTTTCTGAAGTCCTAGCAGTATCAAAGTAAGCATCAACTGATAACTACAAGCACACATCCAAGTATAAGCCTTAAGAAACAAAATAGCGATAGAAACCGACCTGTAACCTTGAATTGCTAGTTTCCCAGAGAGGTCTCAACTCCAAATCGGATCTAGCTTCTACTATGCCATGTGGCAAGCCATCCAAGTTTTGATACTCCTCTCCGAGGAGCTAATGGGAAATTTAAAAGAATTTGTTTAGATGGTGATCATTCATTTACAAGGCTCCTTATTCAAGCAAGTAGAGAAATCAACAGAGTATATTGACTACTGAATAAAATTTAAATATTTTAGATCATCACGAGAATTGTAGTTTCAACCCAGGAACAGAAGGCAGGGAGGGAACCAATATGGTCAAACATGAGCAGGAATGACAAAAAAACTTACCCTTGTGTTGTCAAAGGGTTGCAAGGTTGTTTCAATCTGTAGGTAAAAAAAAAAAAAAAAAACATAAATTACAGCTTCAGCTTAAAGACGAAACTGGATTTGTGCACATGTATGATCTATTCCCTACCGATGAGAACCTTAAAGGTGAAATTTTAGCGGGGGGATGAAGTGTATAAAAATATTGTGAGATCCCACATCGGTTGGAAAGGAGAACGAAACATTCTTTATAAGATGTGAAAATCTCTCCCTAGTAGACATGTTTTAAAAACCTTGAAGGGAAGTCCGGAAGGAAAAGCGAGGACAATATCTGCTAGCGGTTGGCTTGAGCCATTACAATTGGTATCAGAGTTAGACAACGGGCGATGTGCCAGCGAGGAGGCTGAGCCCCGAAGGGGAGTGGACACGAGGCAAGATCTCACAAATATTTACTTGAAGTTGAAGATATTAGAAAGCCTTAATTCCCTGGGATATATTACTACAATATCTAAAGACATATCAGATTTCAGATGTCCAAAACAAACTTACTTTTGTCTGTTGATATTGGTAATTTGTAGTTCTGTACACAATGAACAGCATTACAATACAAATAACAGCCATAAATTGTAGCTGCTTCATTCTGAAGTGGCATTTTCCCTGCACAACCATCGTATGCGTAAGAAACTTCAAGAAAATCAAACACTGCATAGGCAAAAGGGCACATCTTATTTGAAAAGTTCAAATCATAATTCCAGTATACTTACCCCATCAGAAAATAGACTCTTTTTTCTGATCAGCATGCCCCATGATTTTGTTGGCTTCATAGGCAGCAAAACCTCCTATCTTGATTACATACAGGCCCCTGTAACTACACATAAAGAATATAAAACCCCATCATCAGTACTCCAAGCAAAAACAATCCCAATACACATAAGGTTCTGAATTTCTTCTTCAATGACATTTGCTTAGCAGAAATATCGCTATTATCTTTTATCTTCCTCTCCCCTTTGTCTCCCTCTGTTGGTTCAGTGAGAAGAGTCTAAAATTTGGTTTGAGTTTTACAGTTCAAGTGGCAAAACATTTCATAAGTAAGATATATGGAAAAAAAAATTCTGGATAAACTTTCATTGAAACAAAGCATGAGAAGCTTGCACCTCCCTTATCCACTTCATATGCATTCAGTGACAGTCCGAGTATAGAAACGAGCAAGCAAAAAACACTGGGGATCCCAGCAATATATTCCCATACGAAATCATAAGCAGCATCAGAGAACGAAAATTCTACATCTTATGATAATACACACAGTTCATTTAAGATGCTAATCTATAAGGATTAAAAAAGGGGAACGGTAGCAGACTCGTATGAATCTTGCGATTTCTCCCATTTTCCACGAATTGTCAACTATCCCAGATAGATGACGAGAAGCTAGTCAGAGATTCAGCAAACATAGGAAAAAGAAAATCTAGAAGAAGAACACAGAGAAGAAAATAGCTCTACCGTATTTCCAGACTCATATTGGAGGAGCGAAGTAACACTTCAGCTTAAAGATATGAACAAAATCATTCGATAATTTCCACAAGATCCGATTCTACCGTTATTGAGGGGAAAAAAATGAAAGAGGAAGCAAACTCAAGAAAACGTAAAGATTAAGCTTGAAGTCCCCATTAGAGACCTAAACTTTGGATCCTTAAGTAGTGCTCCATTCAGAATGGAATCAGAAAAGAGCGCACAATGCAAGGGGACCCCTAATCCAAAAAATGCCCGCCGGGTCCAGATCTTTCCAGAGTGGATTCACATACAAAATACCGAAGAGATTAAAAACTCACCTCCGAGATTCGGCAGTCACAGAGAGCTGTAGAACTCCAGTTGAAGCGTCAAATATAAAGAACAGAAATCCTTGGCTAGACCCAGCAAAGGGTCCCCTCCCCCAATGGATCAAAAACAGTGATGAATCACAGAAAACATGAAAAGGGGGAGGAGAGAAAGTGAGGGGATGAGCAACAAATAAAAACGACAGGGCAACAGAGCGAGAGAGAGAGAGAGAGAGAAAAGACGAAAAAAGAAATGTGGAGAGAAGAAGAACGAAATAGTAGGATGCGGCACGTTTCAAGGGAAGAAGACACTTTCCCATTTTGCACCTTTAACTCTTCTCTGCATGTCATTCCATACCAAAACACATCGCACACACTGCCTGTGCAACCTCACCATCGCCACCACTTTCCCCTCTTCTTTATCTCATCCCATTTCAAAAACCCAATTTGGTAACCAAATTTACCACCCATCTATATTTGCATTCAATATTACCCCTTTCATTCCAATCCATACTACTTCTGAATCAAACCCAGACCACCCAAGTAAATGCAAAACATGAATTCATGTCCGTCTACAAGGATAATCTTTTACTCTTACATATCCAATCTAGATTTCAAACGATTCACATAGATTATTGATGGATCATATCATCATCGCACTGGTTTCCATCTAAAATCCCATTCAAAATTTTAATTTTGGTTTTTTTTTTATAAATATTTATGGTAATTTACTCTAAAATTTACCCATCTATTAATTGTCACCCACTTTTCCCTCCACTCTCAATCTCACTTTCATTATATTATTCCTTATCATATTTGTTTTTTTTTTTAATTTTAAATATTTCCCTTTACCAACTTGTTGAATTTTGCAGTCTTTTTCTTCATATTCCCACACTTTTTCTCTAATTAATTATGCTTTAATTAAACCTCTTATTGTATTGTTTTCTTCAAAATTTTAATTATAAATTAGTTGATCTAATTTCATTAATGACCAACTACTTCACTGCTTCCATATTCTAATATTTATTAAAAGTATTTAACATTTGTAATCAAGCTTGTTTAAAAAATCAAAACTCTTCTAAAAATGGATCATTATACCTAATATAAGAATTAGACAAAACTTTTTCCTATACTATATTTTAATCTTTCTATTTATTAAAATATTTTGTCCAATCAAAAATCATTATTTTCATCTGTACCATTGCATTTTTATATATTATTTAATCAATTTTTCAAATTACTTATTTTGTTTTAAATTCAATATCAAATTCAACCAACATTAATTATAATATAAATTAAAATAAATAAATTAGACCATGAAATAAATAAATTAAAAAAACTATTTCAAATAAGTATAAAAAGAAAATAAAATAATAATTCATAAAAACACTTTGCGTAAGAGAGAAAATTGTCTTGAAATAAACAGAATATACCAAAAATAATTTATCCCATGGAATAAAGAAAAAGTGGAAAAACTTTACCAGCCAACCAAGAAATGACAGCTGGACACCGAATCCTCGACTTCCGGAAGTACCGTCAAAAGCAATATTATTATAATTATTTAAATATTATATTTTAATTTTTTTTATTATTATATTATCGTGACATCAGAGCCCATCGGACCATCGTATATAAATATAATATTCCGCGACTAAATCCAACATTATTAGAAAATAAACCATAAAGTCTGGAATTAATTACACGATTAATTATTAATTTAACAAAGATACTGTCGGTGATAATTATTATAATTAATTAACTTATTCGTAAATACACTATAACCGACCCTTTACAGCACCGCCGTCATGATGACTTTCATGTGCCTTCAAAATTAATAATAATAATGAGAATAACGCAAAAGCCCACTTACCAAACATTTTTAAAATGTTATTATTAAATTTATTTAATTGAGATAATATTAATAATATCGCGTAACCTCGTATACCAGCCACGTGGGTGGGTTATGTGATTAGGCACCAATTCTGCCACGTATGCGAATCATGGACCTGGATACTGTGCGGAAATCGTAGCCCTACATTTTTAATTGTTACCTTGTTATTATGCACGTGATCACACCAGATGATGTTGGCTGATTTTTTTTCAGAAAGAGAAAATATTTAACATGTACTCTCTGAAAATACATTTACACTCATAATTAACTTTGGTTTTTTTTAATAATGAAAAATCAATTTAGGGTTATCTAATTTTTTTTTAAATGGTAAGTTTTATCGAGTATTGGAAAATAAATAAGATGCCAATTATGTTTTTAAAAAAATTATATTTTAAATTTGAATACAAAACTTTGTTTTTTTTTTTTTTTTAATTTGAATGCAAAACAATTACACTAATAATTATATCTATTTAAAAAAAATGGTAAGTTTTATCGAGTATTAGGAAAATAAATAAGATTTTTTAAAAAAATTACACTAATAATTATATCTATTTTTTTAAAAAATGGTAAGTAAATCAATTTAGAGTTATCTAATATATTTTTTAATAATAAAATTTTTTACCAAATATAAATTTAATTTAATATATTTAGACTCGAGTATAAATCGATATTTTTAATTTGATTTTTTTTTAAAACTTAAAAATTAGATGACTTATACCTCGGGCGTGCAGGCTTACGGAGGAACAATCCTCGTCCGGAGCTCCGCCGCAACTAGGTTCCAATCGCCAGTACTATGCCGGAATACGGCACCTACTAGAAGCTCTTTCCACGTATCCCACCTCTTTTGTATCACCTCCGCTCCCATCTCCGACAAATTTAAACGTATTAATCAATGAATCGTTAAGGATATTTAGTAATAAATGATAGCTTACCATATATATTATATTTGATATTTTATTATAAAAGTCTTATTAACCGGAAAATTGAGAAAAATAAGGAAATTAGATTTTATATTATTTAAGAAATTTTGGGATAATTATTCTAAGAAATTTTAGGATATTATAAATTCCTGTGAGATGTCACGCCATTGGATTGTATTTTCTTTATAAAAAAAACCTATAATAAATTTGTTAAATATATATTTTTAAAAGTCTTAGAGCTCACAACTTCATAATTAAATTACAAGTCTTGAAATTAGTTAAAACATAAGTTTGGACTCGAAATTTTCCTACATATAAGAATTTCCAAAACTTTGTTTTTTGTTTTCAAAAAATATTTAAACATATTGTTTTTATTTTTTCTAAAAAAAATATTTGAATTCACTCATAAATTTGAAAAAGATCGATCTTATTTTATGAGTTCTTTGATGTTTAAATATTTGAATTTGGGGACTATTTTGCTGAATCTTGATGGCAAACTTCTTGTATTCAGATAAAGTTTCGAGTAAGTCTTAAATGAGCACTTATATTTTATAATTTGATGATCGAGTCGATTCGATTATAAGTTCATTCCATACCGGGCTCAATCGAAATAGGGCTACATTCTAATCATGAGAATGGGTCATCCGAGCGTATTTAAGTAGATATTATGTTATCCCTAGGTCCTTACATTCCATTGAGGAGTAGGAATAAGCTCACGACCGTTTTTTACATATCTATGTAGGACCCTGTACATGTCTATGGATTCTATTGAATAGAGAAATAGGCTTGATTGTCATCTTTTTATATAATAGTAAGGCATCCTTGTGATAATTCGCAGATAACTCATCAAGTTACCATTGAAATAGGATCCACACGAACACTTGCATTAGTTCGGTATTAGGGGCATCCCGAAAACGTCCGAGTCGAAATATGGCTTTCAAATTAAGTTCCAAAATAGTGGGGGCTGGAGTGGCGATGCATACGTAAAAAGTAAAAGGCTCATCGAATGTCAGAGGCAAATAGAGCTTTTGTACATTTACATTTTAGTTAATCCATGAACAAGATTTATATATTACATAGGCCCATGTCATTTGATCCAATAGTGTTCCGTTAGATAGAAATAGATTTGATAAATACTGATAACTCTATATTTTTAAACTATATTAGATAGGAATACTCTATATTAGATAAATCCAATAGTGTTCCGTTAAATAGGAATTCTCTATATTAGATAGGAATATAGAGTATTAGAATGGCAACGAAAAATAAAATTATCACTAATATTATTCTTTTTTCTACTTCTCCCAACTACAGGATAACCTCGAGGGTGGTTGCAGGTTTACAAAAGGCTGGTATATTTCTGCACGCACAAAAAAAAATATATTTATACTTAAAACTTCAATTAAAAATGAAATAAGAATATTTTATTGATTCATTTCTAAATCGAATAGAGACACCGTTGAATTAAATTAATATCATCTATCAAAATCTAAGACAACGTCATATGTGTATTTCTTTGTCTTCATATACCATATTCTCTACCTACCCACTACCAATGTCTTACTCAATCCTATCCACTACCGATGTCTTACTCAATCTCTTATTTATTGGTTACCACAAAAGCAAAGCCAAAGTAGACTTTTGTTATGAATTACAAATCTATGGTATGATATTGTTTTATAAGCTCTCATATTCCTTACTTCTAAATCCATGATCATTACTGTAACGTGAGATTCCCTCCCAACATTTCAGGAAGGCTTTCTCTAATCTCTACCCAACCCATCTAACCGTGCTCAATATCTTAGTTGTTCTAGTTGTTCTATATCTGATAGCAACACCTTAGTTGTTCTATATCTGATAGGAGGAGTTCAAATATTCATCTAAGAACTAACTAGAATATTAGCTTCAAAATGTGACACAAACAACTAGATTTCATGAGACTAATTCGATGCAACCCATTAAATGTAAAGCATTTTAGAACTTAGTACATGCAAGTGCTAAATATTCAGAAGCATTAAGAATCAGTAATGCTTTTAAGCTATGCATACACCATAGCTGCAAGACCCACAATATGAACACAAACTCTTAAAGATATATGTCCAACATGATTATTCAGAAGCTCACACCTACCAAAAACTATACTATTTTGCTAATCAATCCAAAAACTACTCATTTGGAGGACGTTTTTTCCATTGCAGTTTCTATCATGCTACAGAGTTGTTCTTTGGAACACAATATTATAATTTATTCTTTAAATAAAAGTCAACAAACTCTTTAAAGAAACATTTCCAATAATAATAACAATAATCAATTTGTTAGTTTACATCAAAATAACTAGCTTTTAATTAGCTTTTACAAGTTTAAATCCCACATTTTACCTATACAATTCAAATACAAGTTACACATACCTAGTTCTCAAATCTGCGAGCCAAATGCCCCCAAGAATGTGAAGAATCATTGCCTTTGTGCCACTGGTAATGCTACAAGCATAACGTTAACATGTAAAGGAAACTTTTACTTACACAGAAAGGCATATCAGCAACATAAGTTCAATCAAATAGAAACAAACGGATTTCATTATATACTCATATATTTGCATTGAATGTCTCCACGCATTACATGTATGGATTGCCACATAATTACAAGTTGTTGATTAGAGGATACAGACAATACCCGGAATATGAAGAATCAAAATGAGGAGTGCTTCCAACGTGCAATTTCCCATTCGTCGTTGAACGTTTCTGTCAATATTCTTTCTGATTCGATGTTGTCCTCCAAAAATCTCGACATGTCACTTTACAACTGACGAAACTGGAACTGGAAGCAAGCACCCACGAAAAATTGTGGGAAGTGACTTGTAGCTTCAACTTGTAAAGGTGTTGCATCTCCACATTCTTTCTATTAGGGGTGTCAGCCTACCTACTTATTTGTGGTTTGCTTGACATTTGGCATAGTGAACGAAACTTAACATTGTTGAAGTACTAAATTCAATTCCTGAGCACTTCTGGCTAGTGAACCGCCTCTCCTGCAGCAAAATTATGCAGAAAAAATGAGGCAATTTAGCGATAACGTCCCATTCGGGGAACAGGATTTGAGTTGAGATGTGGACCGACAGATTCCAGAAGAAAATGATTATACCTTACAAATGATGGAAGGATTTTTTGAATCTTTTGCAGGTGGGTGAAGCAGTGCTTGCAGCATTGTACCCTGTGTTTGAGTTGCAATGCAAGCGGATAACACCAAATTTAGTCTCATTTACATATATTTATAAAGGAAGTGAAAACCAGATGAAAAGTCACCTCTGCTCTGCATGAAGGTCAACACCAACTACTGGAGGTGCTGATACTGCTGAGCTTATAACATGACCAAAAACTGCTACAAGCTTCAATAGAATCTCCATTGACAAACTGGCATGCCTACCGTACCACATAAAATGTAAGACATAAGAACTTCTTACATCTAAGTCAAATTTCATAAGCAGGAACATAATTTTTAACTGATGGAATTAACAGCATTTTCAAGGTGCATCATGCCATTGGTATTCCCTTCTGATATAGAGTTCTGGTTGTCAGTTTGGTCAATATATCTAACCTCAAGATAAGAAACTTTTTACTACTTTACACCCGAGATAATTACCTTTCTATCTTGCTATCCAATAAACCCACGAGTACAGGAAGTAGGCAAGAGAATAAATCTAGAGTTAAGACATCCATCTTCTCAATGAGAACGCTGATCACATCTGCATGCACCTGCATCATGAACTGGTTCTTAGAATGCCACATTTGGAAACAGAAAAAATATGAGTAGCTTACAAAATTGAAGGCACGTGAAATAAAAACGCAACAACAAAAGATACGCACAGAATGATCTGGAAGTTTTGTCATAGCATTAATGGCACCTTTCATGTCATTCCGCTCCCAAAAGTGTCGTATCACCTGTGCAGGACACTCACTGGTATGAACGCAACTTCCAAAAAAAGTAAATGGTATTATCTGCATGCTGAAAGAAAATTACCTGCAATTTTGTTAAGCGGGATCGAAGGGTACTTAAGAATACATCATGAGATTGCATCAAGTCTTCAATGACATCCCTATCATTTGCAGAGGTAGAATCTCTTCCAGAAATTTGAGGTTCTCCCTTCTGTTAATAAGCAAAAAAAAAAAAAAAAAAAAAAA
>NW_019268560.1:3024334-3042874 GCF_002738365.1 Cucurbita moschata | reverse complement strand
AAAAAAAAAAAAAAAAAAAAAAAAAAAAAAAAAAAAAAAAAAAAAAAAAAAAAAAAAAAAAAAAAACTCTCAATGATTTGGATTGAACAAACCTAACAACGTTTGTCAACATTCTTTGACATTAGCCATTCTCTGCCAACAGCTTAGAAACAATTTTCCAGAGAAAGCACCCAAATTTCTCAATTGGATTGCGTTCCAAACAACTTCAAATGTAACCTAAATTCTAAGAAGACTGATGAGATTCATTAAAAGATCAGCTTGACAATATAACTCTTGCAAAAGGATGCCCATATGAAGTGCTATAAATTAATGTCATCATATTACGTGGCTTCTTAAAGTTTTATAGTAATCATACCTGAAAATTGTCGGTTTTATCTGTTTTAGAGACACGTGAAGGAATAGGAGTTGTTTTGGCTTCATAGTTATTTCTTGCTTTTGCTTCATAGTTATTTCTTGTTTTTCCTTCATAGTTCGGAGCTGTCCTCCTAGTTTCAGGGGTACGAGGAGGAACCATTACTCGTACTTCATAGTCATTATTTTGTTCTCTTGCCTTTTGAGTTTCAGAGATGTGTGAAGGAATAGCCACTGCCTTTACTTCATAGTTATTTGTTTCTTCACGCGTCTTCTCAGTTTCAGAGACAAGAGAAGATACGGCCACTTCCTGTACTCTACAGTCATTAGTTTGTTCATGCGTCTTCTCAGTTTCAAGGATCTGAGGTGTAACCACCTGTGCTTCAAAGCTATTAGTTTGTTCTCTTGTTTTCTCTGATTCAAGGACAGAAGGTGGTGAAATTGTTGCCTGTACATCATTAGTTCGTTCTCTCCTTTCAAACCTCTCAACAAGACTGCGCGTCCTTCCAGAAACAACTGCAACTGCAAAAATAGGATATAAGCCCATAAAACTCCCACACATTTATTTGACATTTCCTGTCAGTGGAAAATAACTAAGTGGACAACGATGGCAAACCTCCATTTACAAATTTAACAGGATTTGTCCCTTTGCTACTCTCAACTGATTTGTTGCCTGCAAATTTGGTGAAAATACTATTAACATAAGACAAAATATATAAACAGTTTTAATATAATATGTATATATAATAATATTGCATCCCCAAAAGGTAAGGACAACATCTTACGGCTCTCTTGTTCTGAAGTTGTCTCAGCGGATGGAGAGGGGATTTTTTCAAACTTCTCCTCGATACTAATGATATTAGAATTTGTTCTATGAGAATCTTTATGTGTTTCTTCGGATAGAACACTTGTTTTCAAGTTTGGTTCTGGAGCTTTATTCAAATCACTGGTGGTATGACAGATGCTTACAGAATCTTCAACTGGTAGTCTCTCAAGATCAGTTTTTCTACTTGAATCAACTGATAGTTTTTCAAAATCCATTTTACTATTGGATGGCTTTCTTATATGAGCCGGCCTGAGTAACATTCCACGCCTTGTCTTGGAAAATGTGATGGACTCTCTTACAGAGCTTGGCGAGTCTTTAACCTCAGGACTAGCACAAGGTACAACTGGGGGTTTGTCTCTTGATACTTCATTAGATTTCATTTCTACTCTTGATGCAGGACTTTGCTCTTTGCTAGCATCATAGCTGATCTTCTTTGAATCCAATGCAAATACAACTTTTGGGGAGGTTAAAGATTCTTCCTTCTGTGGTGCAACAGGCTTTCCACCAGTTGCTTTAGAAAAATAAAAAAGAGAATAGAGAATAGATTTAAAACAATGCTTGAAGGCAGACAAACATGCATAAAATGAGCTATATGTGACATGAAATCATGAATTTATGCTTGTTCAAAATCCCTATGGCAGTCTCTGACTGATCTATCAGAAGTCCGCATCAGTTAAGCAAAAATAGGTTAATTCAGTTCCTGGGTATCAACAAATGATAGAAAGCTAAAGAAGCTGGGTGTCAATTCAAAGACTGTTGAGGAAAGTCATACCAAGAGTTGCATATATAAAAAAAAAGAGACATATCTATCAAACAAAATGAACCATTGATCTCCTTTGAAAACACAGGAGGTAAATGGAATTGTTACCCACGCATTTTTTCCTTAGAAAACTTACTATTGTCATGATTTTCTCAGTTTGCTAGCAAAGAAACCTATTGCAAACTCATGGTTGCAGTTAGAAATTTATTGCAAATAATGTTTGGACGCCTAATACTTAAAATAGGGTAGCAGTTCGGAACCTATCATAAAAAAAGTTAACACGACCGCTCCTTGCAGAGCAGAAGACAAGGACTTACTGTCAACGTAAATGTTCTTTATCTCCTTTGTTTCATAATCAGGAGACATAGATTGCAGATTGGAAGTCATCAAACTAGCTCCAATGCTTTTTGAACCTAGACTGTTCTTGAAACCAGAATTAGATTTCTGATCATTTGGCTCCTTTTGCCCAGATATTGGATTAGCTCCATAAGGCTCAATAAGCTGGAAGTAGAAAAGGAGAACTTTCCTTTTTAATTTACTTGAAAGATAATGTGGGTAATTGTAACACAAAATAAAATATGAACAAGCTTCTGAAAAGATATAGATTGGCATACCGCCACATCAGCTACCCAAACCCCAACAGAGTTTCGATAAAATGAGCAACTCAACAGTTTCCCATCATGAATGCAAATGTCACCTAGTGTTGACCATCCCATGTCAACAGAATCATGACAAATGACAGGCTCCCATGAATATACCTACAATATCAAAGAACGGAGACATGACATTAATGGGCCAATAGATGTTTGGACGTGGATCACATAGTTACGAAGTAGTAACTCTCTTCACCTTCAGACTGTCATCCAGACCAGAAAACAGGGTCCTCCCATCTGGATGGAAGGTGATTGCACGTACTCCAGCAGCCTGTATAAAAGATATGATAATGACATAATTATGGAGGCAGCATATTGAAAATGATTAAACCTTTAGTTAAAAGAGAATATTTGAGAAAGGTTCAGCACAAAATCATTGAAAATTTGAAAACTACTTCACTTTCCAACATGAATATCCAAACCCAGAGGAAGCACAGGAAATGAACATCTATTACAATACTAAGGGAGGATGTATTTTTTAGCAGAATAGAGATACCTCAGGTCTTGTAGATCCAATCAATTCAAAAGTTTCCAAATCCCAGAATTTTACAGTTTTGTCCGCTGACCCTGAAAATATTTATCATGTGGGACACATTTTACTAAGAGAGAAAAAGAGAGATAAAGAGCGGGTAATATTAAAATGCATAAAAGCAATATGCAAGTATCCTATGTTATAAATGCAAACAGTGGACCAAGAGGCATTGTTATTTGAGATCTGCACATTCTATTAATTTGATGCTTCTGGGTGGGGGGAGGGAGAGGCAAGCAGGAGAGATGCAATTTAACAACTTTGACAGGCAGCATGAAAAACTAATTGCTCTCTTTGTATTCAAGAAATTTCCCATTTAAGCATCAATTGTTTAATTTTTCTTTCACTCACCTGTCGCAAGAAGAAACTCAAGTGGATGAAAATCTATGGATCGAATAGGCCCTTCATGGAACTTAAAATCATGCATCAGTTTTCCAGCCGTTAGATCCCATACCTATTCAAGAGAAACTTTAAATTATGGCCTTTATATAATGATGATAGAAAGTTACAACATCTACAGTGTGACTCATTGTTACCTTCACAGCACTATCAAATCCACCAGAGACCACCCAGCGACCATCTGGGGTGAACTTGATAGTACTGATGCCTTGAGTGTGCCCCTTGTATGTGTGAATACAACCTTTCTTTCTAATATCCCAGATTTTTAGATTAGTGTCTCTAGAACCTGATGCAAAGAACTCGCCAAATGGATGAAACTCAACTGCTGTGCAGTTTGATCTGTGACCAGAAAGAGTGCGAACCACTACACTTCAAGAACGTATTAAGAGATCAGAGGCTGTCCACAAAGGAAAGCAATTTTATGGTTTTATGTACAATTGAAGGTAGAAATCTGAACATATGACAAAATGAACAGCGAAAATCCATCAGGACAACCATGTTTACTAAGTAGGTCTCATTAACACGACTACGTGACAAAACCACATTATTTCTCTTAGAGTTTATCAAAGTATGCATACTTTTCACGCTTAGTTCTATACGATTGATAACTTATCTAACAATAAATATCAGATAAGAAATATACATATCAGTTGAAGTGAGAAATTAGTTGAGCAAAACTAACTTTTAGCCTCTTCAATATCCCACAACTTTATTGCACCAGATGAAGCTCCAGCAAGCACCAAAATTTCAGCTGAATCAAAAGCTACTGATTCAACTGGATTAGTGTGACCACAAAGACTCTGCACAAAACCAAGAAAAAACTCCAAGTTTAGCACTAAAGAAATCATGTTGTGCCCAAAAATAGTCCAGAAAGAATATCAGTCAGAAAATCTCAAGGGTAACGTACAAGCAAATTTTCATCAACATGGCAAAGGTGAAAAAGAAAGTGTGAAGATTGGACATTAGAATGACACCCATCAAATTATACAATTCTTTTATTCAGCCATCAAATAAGTTCATGAATATATACAAAAACATAGGAAACTTGTGAATTTATGACATGTAATGATATGTATCTAACTATCCAATCGAGTACAACGAGATAGAAGAGGAGGCATTCTACCAACCATCAAAGAATTAGATTTTCCAATCGCCCAAAGATTGACTTTATAATCATCTCCACCAGTTATAAACAGTCGGCAAGCTTTTTTCCCAATTCTTAGGCAGTTGACATTTGCTGAGTGTGCTGCAAATTCCTCTAGTTTCAAATACGTCAAGGAAATACTTGAAGTTTTCGTTTCTCTCATGACATTGCATCGTGTAATCAGTAGAAGTTGAAATGAACTCCTTGGCAGAAAGGTTATCATCTTCTTAAACTTTAAATCATACATAGAACGTAAGCGCCCAATAATCTCCCAGAAAATGTAGAAAATAAAAGGAAGATTTTAAATTAATACACCGTCCTGAAGCAAAGGCATTAATTACCTCTAGACATACCAAATTAATGAAAACAACATAAATCTTATGCACACCCAAAACAAGAAAATCGCAAATTATAAGTCAAGCCCTCCTCTTACATTTTCCCAACATCCAAAATGAGCATCCAAATCCCTAATGCTATCAATTCTGTCCTAAAATAGGTTAATGCTTCGATTCAAGGAGCTTCTGAGCTCGCAAGAAATCTGATCCCAACTTTTCCGCGGAGAGGGAGGAAAAAAAGCTAAAATGATTGAAAATCATCAAACAAAAGCTAATTTTAGCTGAACGTCAGAGCACATAAATGAAGACAGAAAGAAAATCGCAATACTAAAGATTACAAAGGATACGTAGTTTATATCCACGCTTCGCCATTGTCCACAAGAACTAAGAATCGAACCCAGCTCGGAAGTAGAAATAAGATCGGAAAATCGAAATCCGGGCGGTGGGCGACTAGATTAAATTCGCTTGGAACCGAAATTGACTTGTGGATTGAAGGAGCAACGAAATCCGAAGCGCGAAACAGAAGTCGCCACTGGAAGAAAGAAAAAGCCACCGTGAAAGATCAAAAACTTGAACTGCAATTCAGCTCAGATTTGGGATTACAGTGAAGGAAAAGTTGTGGGCTGAAACGGTAAAATGAAAATAAAAAGAAAGAGAAATAATGGTAGCTTGCTTTTAGAGATGGGAACCATATAATTTCTCAAAAGGGACCGAAGAACCAAAAACTTCTATATAATTGACCTATAAAATTTTTAATATCTATATACACTATACCTATATACATATACATATACATATATATATTTACTCGTGAGTGAAATTTCATTTGTACTCGGAACTAAACACGGTTGCTCCTCATTCAAACACGCCTGTAATCATTCCCTATCGACCGTCCGAGTTTTTCTCCAGCATTATGAGCATCCGTCTTAGAATCTCCACTCTTCCTGCATCCATCTTTGATCAAATCTGGGGTTTTACACGTTTTTATCTTTAGTTTTAGCGAAAAAAAAGAAAAGGTAATCATGTAATAATTAATGTATGTTCGTTAGGTTCATACCCTAATCTATATCTGATCGCATGTCTTAAAGCAATGTCACGCCGGGGGTAATTACGAAATTTCACTCCTCAAAAAGCAATTTATACAGGAGTTTTTTTTGGCTTTTGGGTCACTTTGAACGGCTGTTTTTTTTCATGTTGACCATAATACCCTTCTTTTATTCCTCAACGGAAACCATCCCCTCCTCAATTTGGGGTTTCTGGTCATGAATAATGCGGCGTGTCAACCAAAAATTTAGGTCCCTATATTTTCTCACGACTCATACATCTAATATATTTCCTCGTATTTAATTTCCTGGTAATTATTTTTTTAAATTTTAATGCACATTATTTGGATATACCGGAAACCGGTTTCTGTGGCTTTAAAAATAAATAAGAAAGACTTATGTCAAGATCACATGGTTGGCTGTTCATTTCAGTTTGAAAAAAGCCTTCTAAAGCAATATCGTCCTCGTGTGTGCTAATTCTCGGAATTGGACAGTTAGTGAAATGCATAATCAAGCACGTATAGAGATGTTTACGGGGTGGAGCAGGATAGAGACAGGAAAGCCTTCCTCATCTCTATCTCTACCATGTACTTCATTCTTCATCCTTGCGAGATTTTCCATTTATTTTTGCACAGATTGGAATGAAGATTACTCGCAAAACATTGTAGGGATCGAGTTGTTGAAGATTATTGGGAGTAAGTCTCACATTGGCTAATTTAGTGAATGATCATAGATTTATAAGTGAGGAATTGTGAGGTCTCTGAGGAAGCCCAAAGCAAAGCCACGAGAGTTTATGTTCAAAGTGGACAATATTATATCATTATGGAGATTCGTGATTCGTAAGACGAGTTACCCGTGGATAATTCTTTCATTTATTATTATTTTAAAAAAATATAGTTATTTTAAAGTTTTCGAGTAAAAAATCATAATAAATCAATATATGTAATATTCTAACAGCATTTCTAAAAATTTAAATTTTAATATTACGGAATTTTTAACAATTAAAAAATGATCTATAACATAACAGAGTCAAAATCCCGTCCTTCACCCATTTATCTAATGGATAAAAAAGGTTACCACTCCCTCTCCCATTCTCCGTATATAAACGGAGAATCTCCTTGCAATTTGAGATCGGTCTCTACACGTAAAATGGATATCTTCTAAACAATCATTTAATTGAAGTATTAAACAAACAAATTAAATATACCCGGAATTAGCAATAAATTGGGTTTAATTAAGATATAAGGGAGCCTATTATTCAGTCAATTTATAAATTAATTTGCCTAATTATATATTTACAATATGTGCTGCATGTTCAGGCTTCAACGCGGAGAGAGAGGAGGCGCTACAACGTGGACATTTTTTTTTTTTAATCTTGATCTGATAAATCTCAATAATATATTTTTTTAATAAATAAAGTATTACCAACTAAGTTATTCTTTTTTGACAAATAAAAAAACAAAAATTCTTCAGCTTCTAAAAATAAATAATTTATGGTGAACGATGACGACGACACACGACAACGATGTAACAGCTTTCAATAATTTAAAAAAAATGTTAATCAAAATATAAAACTAATTATATAGTTTAGGATATAATTTTGGGAGTAATAAATTTGTGTTGTACGGTAAAAACTTTGTAGAAATTATAACAACGTTAAATACGCAATTAAAAAGTAATTTAAAAAAGATTAAAATAATTAAATATATATATATATATAGAATATATATAATTTGATTAATGTGTGGAATGGATTAACGTTGGGCCTAAGGAATTGGGCCAGCCAAATCCTCGTATGGGCTCAATTGGATGGATTAATCATATACGACTCTCTGTGTTTCATGGCGATATGGTCTCGCCATGAGAGTCGGCTTTATGACCCCGATATTTTCGTAGTAATATGACCATTACGACGTTTAACATAATTACATGGGTTTGCATTTTTCGACTTCAATTCTTAGATGACTTATCGGGTATTCTATAATACTCAACATTTTTCCAAAAACAATTTCATTTTAGGTTTTAAGGCAGTTGACGATATCTACTATAGAGCTATGGAATTAAATCATTAATACCTGTTGGACGATAAAAGTCCCACACCGGCTAATTTAGGGAATGATCATGAGTTCATAATTAAAGAATACTCTCTCCACTGGTATGAAACCTTTTTGAGGAAGCCCAAATCAAAGTCACGGGAGCTTATGCTCAAAGTGGACAATATTATACCATGGTGGAGAGTTGTGTTGTTCTAACAATACATTTCGCATTTTATTGTCAGTTTTTTTTTACAAAGTAATACCATGTTATTCATATTGTACTGGCTCAAGTTAAGGATTAGAAATCAGGTCATGAAAGGTGTCGTAGATGGTAAGTAATGATGAAGAGCTTGAGAAAAAATGATTCCAAGTAATTATTTGAAGTTGGCTCTCCACGTGATATTTTTATTCGTTTTGTCCTTCTCTTCACAAATACACCAATTTTAGATCCAACATAACTACTTCAACATGAATGTTAGGAACTCTATCTAAAAGTTTTCGTACAAGTTAGAGATATAGTTTTTATTTATATATTAACAATTTTTTAAAAAAGGAAAGATTTTACTCTCGTTTCTAAGCCAAATCATTAACTTTAATTTAGCTCGACTATAATTGAACGTAGAATTATTAAGATTAGACCAAATCTAAATGTCTAAATTGGCATTTTGTTCGGTTTTGATCAGTAATTCTTAAACTTAGAAGAAAAAAATATTTGTCCTCTTGGAACAAAGGGAAAAATGTAACGAAACATTTGATGTCGGGAAGGCAGCCAACATCCCATCCCATCGGGTGACATGGCCTCTCATAAATCCAAAGAATTTCTGTCCCAAAACACTTGCATTCCTTCTCTCACACTCATTTTCCTCCTATTCCCTTTCCTTTTCTTTCTCAATAATGCCTCTCCTCATGTTCTTTCTTTTGTCTTCTATTTCAAAAAGCGACTCGAAGGGAAGCAACCGGTAAAAATTTCGGAGCTGGAAGAAAATTTCCATCTATCACTTTATTGTGAAGGATCGTATCGGCTCGACATTCACCATATACCCCTTAACAAGAGTTTGGTGCAACGAATGTCTTGTATCCATGAAGAACAATTTCTCTTTGCATCCAGACTCCAGACCCATCTCAAGATGTATGTTCTCCTATTCTAACTTTTTAGAGTCTTCGATAACACAACTGAGACAGCAATTCCAGAGCTAAAAGCACATTAACACAATAAAATTTGACACTATTTCTCGATTAAATTGGATAAAATGATCGAACTAAAATGTTTTGAGGCGTTAGGGAGGAATAATGTTAATGTGGTAGAAGGAAAAGGGGGTGGAGGCATAATGAGGCACATGGAGATGACCCAAAGTGCCTCTTCCCATGCACATGCCAACGCTCAGTAGGCCATTACTAAGGAGTAGGAGCATCTTTATGTAGTTTTCTTTTTAATTTCTTCAATTATGAATGTAATAATAAATGCTTAATTATTATTCCACATATTTTCTTCCTTCCTTTAATTTTTTTTTACTAAATCATTGGAGAAATTCGAAGTAAAATTTTCCATTTTAGGCTTCAAATGAGAAAAAAAGGGAAACAAATCAACCTATTTTTAATCAATTTAAACAAAATTAGTATTTTCTTATATGGACAATAGTATCCATGAAAATGTTGGCAAAAAAAAAAAAAAGGTTTTTTTCCTACTAAAGATTTAAAATTTTAGTTAAATTCCATCAACAAAAATAAATATTTTAAATTGGAATATTATTTGCTAACTTAATTTTCAAAAATTATAAAATAAAAATTCAAATTTGATATTTTTCAAATGCTTTATTTTTAAAATTTAATATATATTTTTTTTAAAGTTTAAAAATATGAATGAAAGTGTATATATATATATATTAATTATTAATTTAACTTGATTAATAATAAGCAATATTGGATTGCAAGAGATCCCTCTGTTCTCCTCTCTCTTTTTCGCAGAGGTGCACTAAATGCAGTTTCAGTCTCTTCCAACCAATTGCTCTTTTCTACTTCTTTTGTTCTCCTTTACTTTCCAGCCTTCTTCTTCCTCCTCAAAACCCTGCAATGATTCAGAGTCTTCTCCCGTCCTGAATCCCTAACTCTGTAACCTCCAAACCCATCTTCTTCCAAATGGGTTGCTGTGTCAGTACTTCCAGGACTTCTAATTCATCCTCTCCGCCCCACCATTCTGGATCTGCATTTTCCCATTCCAAATCCGATCACATTGGAAACAGAGCACCCCCTCCACTGGAAGAAGAGTCTGTCAAAGAGGTTCTCTCTGAAACTCCTAAACCTAAGCCGCCACCGATTGGGGGGAGAAAACTCCACGAATCTGCCTCTGGGAACCTCAATGGGGGAATCCCCATTCATTCCACTGAAGAAATTTCTGAGATTTCTGACGTTTGCAGCTTTAACGAATCCCTGTCTACTACGACTGTAACAGAGAAGCTGGATGATTTCGAAGAGATACGTAAAAGGATTTGCAGATCTCCGGCGAAATTGCCCAAGAATCGGTCGTCGCTCTCGGATGATTGGGTTCAGAGGAGGGATAGAATGGTGGGTAAATCGCCAACAAGAAAACCCGATCAGTCGCCCGGCCGGATTAACAGCGGCGCTGGAACTGTGAAGTTGGTGCAGAGCAGAGACATGGGGCAGGGACTCCTCGCAAGTCGAAGTTTGAGGCCAGAGCAACGCGTTCAGAACAGAACTGAGAATTCATATCGAAGGTCCAGATCCCCTGCCACCACTCGAACCGACGGCGAAGCCTCCAGAACCACCGCCGGCCGGAGTCCATCTGTCCGGCGGTCTGGAATGTCGCCGGGAAGAGAAGCAACCACCGGAGGAGACTATTACAGGAAAGAAACAGGGGAGGTTCATGCACAGAACGAGACGATAGAGGGAAAATGGCGGACAACAAACGAATCCCTCGATAACCCACTTGTTTCATTGGAATGCTTCATCTTTCTCTGAAATTTCGGGCGCATATTACGACCCAGTTCATCGGACCGACGAGTGCCCATTCAAATTTCTTGTACTCTGTTTTTGTGTGTGTTCATCTACGGTGTGATTCCTATTTTTGGTCCGGAAATTGTAGTAAGTTGTACATAATAAAGATCAATTTAGGAAACAGACCGTATTTGCACAGTTGGGTAGGCGAGGTCTCGTCTCTCTGTTTTCTGTGAAAGTAAATCTTTTGCAATTCGTACAAAGATCGTATTTTCCTCTCTCTCTCAAAGCAACCAAGCTGTTCTTGCTAATGGATGAGTAGACTTTCCCTTTCGTGTGACTTAGAACACAATAGGAGTACCTATAATCAAGGGAACCAACTGGACGGTACCGCATTGGGAAGAAAACGAAAGCTTTATTAGTACTGATTTTACTCTAAAAGAATTAGTGTTAAGGGTAAGCAGAGACGTCATGAGCTATGGTATTTATGGTGCAAACAGTCCGGATCTTCATTGTTCAGACCTTTACACCTGTTAGGACAATAAGGAAGGAAGAAGAAGAAAAAGTAATTTTGAGTCAGCCCGGCAGACGATGATTTCTGAAACGAAGACTGATCTAAGATTCAGATCACCATCACCAACATGACAGTTCTCTCATCATTTCGTCCAACTTTTGCTTGATGTGTATTAACCGACAAAAAGAACAGAAACAGTCCAAAGCTGGAGAATTTAGAGAAGCTTCACCAGAAGAAATGGAGACTTTTGCAGTTGAAAGTTCAGGTAACCTGTTTATGCAGCCATTGGCGGTTCGGGGCGATCTATGTTGCTGCATTTTCATGTAATATTGTGTTTGTATATTATATTGTGGGTATATGCTGTCTTTTTCTTGTTGGATTCTGTCTCTGGTTGTAAGATACAAGGAAGGGTATCAATTATTGTAGGCTGTTTTGAACTCTTGATCTTTGTAGCAGACAAAAAACAATTTCCTTCATTTTGATATTATCGTTGTGTGCAATGCAAGAACAATGACTGATTCAAGTAGAAACGAGTATATATAGAAGAAACGAGCATGCATTTCATATATATCTCAACAGGTGAAGTTCGCCTGCACAAAGAGAAATTTGTATATATGATTGCAGAGGCGTCAAGCCAGATTTTCAGAGCCAAAAAAGAGATAAAAGCTTAACCTTGCGGAAGGCATAAAAATGTGAAACTTGCTATCTTGAAGAAGGCAATGCAGAGAGATGAGGTAAAGCAAGGTGGGCTGTGAGCGTATATACAGAATAAGAACCTCTGGAAATGGGGGAAAAACAGCCTCAGTTTTGCTTGAATCAATCGAAAACTAGTGAACTCTTTTGCATCCTCGGTATGTTCGATCTCATAAGGAACTCGAGTTTTCAGTGAAATGGGAACTGGTTGTGGCATAGGATAAGTCATTGTGTTGATGTTGTGGCCATGGAATGCGTTCAGGGGGACACGAGACGGGAGCCGGGTGGGCAATATATGTAGGAATATGATCTCCAGGCATTAGCACTGAAACTCCACAGGAATACACAGTCATCTGCATATAAACAAAACAAAAATGTAGATGGCTGAAGATTGTTATGCCTTTGGAATTTTACCGGTAATCGACTTCCTTACTTGTAGATGAAAGGACAAGTTCAAGAGGAAAGGACAAGGTCCAACATATCATAAGACAGACAGCAGTATAAAGAAACAGCACAATATATTTGACAAACAGAACTGCAAAACAAACGGATAACTTTTCTCACGTTGTAAACGGGCAGCAGCCAATGACTTTGTCACTAAGGGTCGGCCCTTGCGAGAAAGCAGCAAGTCTTGAGATCTTACAATGTTATTCTAATGGCCCGAGCCTACCGCTAGCAAATATTGTTCTCTTTGGGCTTTCCCTCTCAGGCTTCCCCTCAAGATTTTTAAAACGAGTCTGCTAAGGAGAGGTTTCCACACCTTATAAGAAATGTTTCGTTCTCTTCTCCAACCAATGTGGGATCTCACAATCCACCCCTCTTCGAGGTCCAGTGTCCTCGCTGACAATCGTTTCCCTCTCCAATCAATATTGGATCTTAGAATCGACCCCCTTTTAAGGCCCAACGTGCACTTGTTCTCTCTCCAATCAACGTGGGAACTCACAATCCACCCCCTTCGGGACCCAGCATCCTCGCTGGCCCACCGCCAAGGTGTCCACCCCCCTTCGAGTTTCACAATCGCTTTCCTCTCCAATCGATGTTGGACCTCACAATTATGGGGAATCGATCATAGACCAGTTAAAGAAGCAATCGATGGTGTATATCTCTTCTTCCCTCATTAGTACTTACCATTTTTGTAGCTTAAAGAAAGCACAAATTTGTATTGAGATACAACAATCCATTACTAGAAGTAGTACTATATTTCCTGTTAAATCACTACTAAAACCAAAACAGAAAATGGTAGAGATACTAAATCCAAAACTGGGATCCAAATTCTAGGTACCTCCCAAACCCCTAAACTCACTCTATTTATAGCCACTCAACTCAAACAACTTCTAGGTAATTAAAAGTATGCCCTTGTTAGTATTCCCAACACCTTTGCACATACAAGAATCAGCCCTGTTCTTGAGTAATTAGACAGGACAACTAGGTAGGCCTCATATGTTTCTTTGAAGGCTGCAAGCTGCATCCATAGATTACAGATGTGTCACAAATTCTTGACACGGTTTCAGCCAGCAACTTTATATTTTACGATGTAAAATTAAAAAAAAAAAATCATCCTCAAGTCGATTCTTCGTCTAACCAATTTGATTGTATGAGAATACTAACGAGACAAGGGGGGAAAGTGACTCCATGGCCATGACAGAGGCAAGGGCCATGTGGGATATGGAAGGCATTGAGGTTGACATGATGAGTGAGTTGGTGGGGCAAAACATCAGAAGCACTTGGCCGAAAGTGGCAAAACAAGAAGTGACCATTAAACGAACAACTACCATGTCCTTGCCTAGTATCCATAATTACAGGATGATACCGTCCTGTGATAATGAGATTGCTTATTTTGAAATGGAAGAGAATTCTAAAAAGTAAATAACGAATTATACGCCCACTAGGTTGTCCCCCCCCACCCCCTTATGGAGTTGAAGAAAGATAAGGCTGATAAAACTCAGTGTTCATAGGAAATACTGCAAAATTCAGGGAGAAGGCAAGAACTACGAGCTCATCTTGATGTTCAAGGTGCCCTTTAGAATGCAATTTAGAAGAAAAGTCATAGATATAACGTACAAATTTGTCAAAATTAAGTTATGAATATCCAAACACTCGCATGTTATGATCCAAAAGAAAAACAGATATCTAAACCCAATTCATTTCAGCTTTCATACCGGGAATCCAACAGTCCAGATAAGAAAATTCAGACATAAACAGCAAAATCTAAAACGAAATAGAAACCGATGGGGGACAAATTGGGCGAACTCACTTTGGGTGATGGGTGGCCAAGCTTTCCAGCGAACCCCATCTGAGCCTCAGGGTCAAGGTGGGTCCGACGGCCGGCGTGAGAGAAAGCGGTCGGAGTAGGTCGCAAAAACCTTTCAAAGATAGCCATGAGCAAGAACATTGAGACGAGAATGGCAGTGGCAACAAAACCAAAAGAGACTGCATCGACGGAGTTGTCGAAGTGCCTCCAGTGGTCCTCTCTCTGGACGTCAAGAGGAGCCCCAGTCGGGGACCATCCATAACCTTCTTCACCCATATTATCCCCAAAAGTTTCAGACGAATTTCCCCGCTCCGACATAGCTGGATTTGTAGCTCATGGCAGCTTAATTATGAAGGAGAAGAATTGGAGGGAAAAGTTTCAGGGTTTTTCGGTGTTATCAAAAACTTAAGCAGCTACCAAACTCGTAATATAGAGAGAGAGAACAGCGACAGAAGAGAGAGAGAGAGAGATTGAAGGTGTGGGCTACCATTACCATCACAACAAAATTCCACAGTTTACCAGAAGGTGAAAAGGGGGCTTTGGAATTTGGATTAGAAATTCCATTAGAATCATCGTTTCGGAAGTGGTTGTTTTAGCTAAACCCAGAAATTTCCGAAAGTTTCAGATTCCAATTGACTGCGCCAATTTACAGTATCGCCATTGCTAAAGCGAAGCTACTGAGTAGTAAAGTATGTACGTTTTTTCGTTCATACGGAGAAGATGATTAAAGCATGAAAATAAGAAAACCACAATAATTTAATAAATGAATGGTTCCTCCACAGATGAACACATTGGATCTAAATGGGCCAACATTTTGCCTTTTCTGGGCTCGTTGTTCCAACCCACCCGCCAGGGGTTGGACCGACTCCAAATTCCCATTTACCCCTTTGTTTCTAATCAAAATTACATAAACTGCCACTCCTCTCCACGAGGCCTACCAAATTAATTGATCCAATAAAATTAAATTAAATTAAAAAAAGAAAATACTAGATCCGACCCAGCTTGTTTGATGACCGAATCCATCTAACTGGACCCACATACCCACATGCGTCCGGTCATGTGCCCGGGCCGAAAGCCTCATTTTATGAATCTATCCACTCACAATCTGCCACGTGGACGACTGATTATTAAATAAATAAAAAAGAACGGTGGGTCCATAAAAGGACTGTATTAGTGTCGGGCTTTCCCGACCGAAGCCGAATATGTGGAGCATCCAGTTCTTTCCTCGAGATTCTCGTGTAAAAAAAATCAACGTTTCAGATCCCACCGTGCAATAAACAACAAATCCTGACCATTGAGCCAGTCAAAAGACACACAGGTCAAACCCTAATCCCCCGCGTGCGTGTGAAGTGAAGCATCGCACGTGTGATTGCGTGTTGGAGTACATAATAAAAAACATCAAACCTTGCAATTTTAATTTTCCTCATTGGTCCCTCCCTGTCGTTGAGTGACCATGCAAAATTAAGAGGGTGAGTGAGACAATAATGTCATTTCCAGTTAAAAATAAATTTTAATTTATTTTTTTTAATCCCACATCCAAAATTAATATTCATGGAAAATAATAATTGGGGAGTGTTTGGTAACGGATATAGCTATGGTTTGGTTGGCTTCTTTTCGCATTAATATTTGTTTGGGCGCAGGGAGAGTGAGTGACAGTCCGGCTGCTTTTGATGGCATGGGCCCACGTGAGGCCTAGCTGTTATGAATTTGGGCTCCCTACAAGAAGCAGCCCTATTCCTATGGGCTTACAGCAGTTCACTTTGAGTGTACGAAAAGGCTTCCATGGGCCCCATCCAATCCCCTCTGGCTGGCCCACCGTAGATATGGTCCTCATGTAACTTTATGTATTATATTATTACGTACCAAGACAGGACCATTTTCCTTCTTAGTTTTTAATGTTTCTCCTTTTCTTTAGAATATTTGAAAAGGAGCGGTGGGAAATTGGAGTTGCCACTTTGTTTGGCTCAATCATAAAACTTTATCATCTAAACATTATTATAAACTATACGTATAATCACTTTTTATTATAACCTATAGTTTTTCGATATGAATATAATTTAACACCAAAAAGGGGTAAAGTATTTTAAAGGTGGGTGTTATTTATTTATTTATTTTTATTTTTTCAAAATGAAAATATTAGGAGGCAAGAAAGATGCAAAATGATGATCGATCACATAAAAATAAAAAAAGTACCTAAAAAGAATAGTCCTACTAATTTTCTTTTGTGAGAGCAAAATTACTATATTTTGACTCAATTATGACTCTCCACAATGGTATGATATTGTCTACTTTGAGCATAAGCTCTCCTGTACTTTAGGTTTTTCCAAAAAAGGCCTCATACCCAATTGAGAGAGTATTCTTTATTTATAAACTCATGATCCTTCTCTAAATTAGTCAGTGTGAGACTTTCATCATCCAACATTGTTTATCGGGAAAAAAAAACTATTTGTTACGATCTTGCTTGAACAATCTGACCCTAATCAATCGAGAACGAAAATATGTACAAGGTGATGTAGAATTGGATGGAAAAGGGAGGGTAAAGAGTGAAGAAGATTGGATAATATTTAAAGGAAAGGTGTGAGGTTTGAGGGGACAAAGAGGAGGCAGCCCACGTGAAAGCACACAAAAACTGTCCAAATGTGTGTATGCCGGTATGCTCTTTCGTTGGTTGGTTGCATCACAAAGTGACTACCAAATGGATATTAAGTAATAATGGAAAAGGGCCCTTTTTTTTTTGGTCTCTTTTTTAATTTTTGGTATAATTCTATGCATTTCAAATCATTTGTTTTTGGCTCTTATCAACTTTAATTCATTGCTATGTTTGAGTTTGGCGTTAAGGTTGTATAATTTTTAAATAATTTAGGGCGTGTTTCATAATCATTTTGTTAGTATGTTGAATTGGACTAATTTGTAAATTTTATTTTTATTATTAAAAAAAATAAACCATTATCATTATTTTAAGATCCATCTAAAGGTATGTCATGATTATTATTTTTTTAAAGATATAGCATTGACTCGTGTGTTAAACAACCGAACAAATGGTCCATTTGATGTCCTCTGTCCAGTAGACATTAATGGGCCTTCAAATCGGGCCACTTCTTGTAGACAAGACATAAGACCCATGGCCCAATAAGTGTCAGATTTCACGTTGTCCTTTCACTTTGGGGTTGCAATTTCAATAGTCCTCTAAGCATCACAATGACTTATCTGGTCGGGAGAGATTTTTCACTTTTATAAGAAATATTTTGTTCCCTTCTCTAACGGATATGGTATCTCACAATCTACCCTTCTTGGACACCCAACATCCCTGTTGACATTTCACCTGATGTTTGGTTTTGATACAATTTGTAATAATTTAAACCCACCACTAGTAGATATTGTTCACTTTGACATGTTACGTATAGTTGTCAGTCTCACGATTTTAAAACTCGTCTATTAGGAAGAGGTTTCCATAAGCACCACTTTGGTTGGAGAGGAGAACGAAACGTTTCTTATAAATGTGTAAAAACTTTTCCCTAATAGACCCGTTTAAAATCTGCAAGATTGATGACAATACGTAACGAGTCAAAGCGGACAATATCTACTATGGGGTTGGGTTGCTACATGTTCAAGTCAATTCTTCTCTAAAACACATTATTAGTCTAACAAAGCTTAAATATGAATCTCTAGATATCATCTCTTTACATGATAAAGAAATATTTTTAAATTTTAAGTGAATATCACGTATTTCTATTCTTATTTAAACATAATTTCAATACTTTTAATTTTGTTTCACATAAAAGATTTCATACCAACTATGTCCTAGACTTTAGGTAGTATTGAATTCATTCAATTGAATGTGAACAACCACTCCCACTTTGGGATGCCAAAAAGGGGATTAAGATAAGGGAATATTGCCACCCACTATTAATACCTTACATCAACTCATCTTCCACCTCCCTAATAAATGCACACATGCTAACCAAATTATAACATAAAAGAGGCAATATTTCAAATTTTAAATCTTCATATCTTCATCTATGGGGCTTTTTTTTTTTTTTTTTTTTTTTTTTTT
>NW_019268560.1:3010644-3024306 GCF_002738365.1 Cucurbita moschata | reverse complement strand
AAAAAAAAAAAAAAAAAAAAAAAAAACAGTAAAATTGATGGAAGTTTATAGTTTATCCAAATAAGATGTCACCTCAACTTTTTATCAAAAAAAGATGGTGAAGTGTTTTGTCAAAATGCAAAAAAATAAAAATAAAGAATATTTATGAAGTTTTTGTAAAAGATTAAGATATAATTGAATTTTTCTTTTAATTCAGATAAACTAGAAAGGTTAAGATTATATTTTTTATTTTATAATTCAGCCAAAAAAAAAAAAAAAATTTAAAGTTAAAAGTCTAAAGAATCGGTGTACTTAGTTAAGATTCTCGATTAAAAAAAGAAAGAGATATGGTTTCCTATTATAATGGTTTGGGAGTTACCGTTTCAAACGGGTGCTGTATAGCAGCAGCAGCAGCAGCATCGGCCCAGCAACAAGTTCTGATAGCGATACGACATTTGAGAGAGAGGCTCTCTGCCCACTGCCACTGCGCCAACCATCTCCTCTTTTCTCCCACCTCTCCCTCCTCAATCATAGAATTTGAGCCTTCCAATGTGCACCACCACCACCCCCACCCCCTTTCATCTTTAATTCTCAATTTTCCTTCAAACAAACCTTGCGCTCTACCATTGCCGCTCTTTTCAAAACTCCAACCCGATATAGTAATTCTTTGGGGACTTTTATCGAACAGGTCGTGGGCTCGCAATGAAACTGGAGGGCGGTAGAAGGTTGGAGCGGATGAATGCGTACGGTAAAAAGCAATGCTTGAATTTGTTCGGGAGGGTGAGGGCGGCTTTAAAGAAGGCTATCAAGAATGGAAGCAACCGACAACTTAAACTCAAGTTTCAGTATGATCCCAGTAGCTATGCTCTTAATTTTGACGATGGCCGCACCAGATATGAACTTCAGCACTGTGCCAATGTTTACAATTCCGCCATGCGGGCTTATGTTCTTTGGGGGAAATCTGAGTCATGACTGAACATATTTATTTCCTTAATTCTCATTATTGTAGTTTTTACACTGCCGGCTTGGCCTGCTTTTCATTTCACTGCCTAAATGGAAAGGATTTTGGTTGTAGTTCTACCCGTATCTTTCTTTCCTTTTCTAATTCATCAATTCATCAATTCAAAGAGATTTAAATCATCGTTTATAGGCAGAGACTACGTAATTTTTTGAATGACATATCTCAAATGGGAGGATCTTCAAGCATAGCTGTGGATAAATCATTTATGTGAGGATATGCTGCTTTCTCATCGAGTTGGTCCTGTGCCCACATTAACATCTTCAACAAGTTTTGCAGTTTCGGATCTGCAGAACAAGACCAAACCAAACGATAACGTTATTACCACACCAACTCATAATATGTTAGCATAACTATGAAATATATAGTTGAAATTAAATGACTGTTCTTGACTACTTTACGTCTATGTTGAATCACCTACACCCTCCAAAATTGTGATGTCCCCGGGAGGAGAACAACGGTGTAGGGGAGGACACAAGGGTGTGGAAACCTTTAGACACGTTTCAACATCTGCTAGCGGTGGAATCCACCCAAAGAAGCCCAAAGAAGACACTGGGTCGTTACAAAAATATTGTCTTGTCTCTTCACTATGGTTCAATTTTCATTGCCAATGTGTCTTTGGGCGAGGCAGAAATTTAGCAGAGCATGTCTTAAGGAAAAAGACTATTATTTTAAAGCGAGGTAGTTCAAATGGAGAAGGTGGGGTGGCAAGGATGTTAACCTTTTTCATGACTCTGACTTGTTAAGATGGCTGCATTAACTTCATTTGCCGTCTTCAGGCGCAGAGAGATGTCCAGAAGGTCTCGAACGGGACAGTTTGAAACATCTTCAAACGCAAGTAAAGCAACTGTTCTCTCCAGCTCTGCCAAGAAGCTTTGCTGAAAGAAGTACACGCTACACGGGTTATTTTGGAGAGCAGGCGAAGGGGAAGGGAATAAATAGTTTAAGTGTTCATATGATATTCCAATGTCAAACTACATTTTCTTCTCCCCTTGGTGCAAGCTCCTCCTGTGCAAATTCAAGAGCTTCTTCTACTTTTCCATTACGAATTAGTTCTATCAACCTTTGCTGTTGGAGATGAAAAAACAATTGGGGATTTGTATCCAATATCTGCAAGCGAGAGTGTGTTTTAGGTGCTTCGGTAACATAACAACATAAACTGAGAAAGAACTTTAAACAAACAATCTCCAACTATTCTCCAGTTACCATATGAAACTTGATCAGAAAAGCTGGCATGATAGCAATGAATGATATTTAGTCAGTTGTTTCTCTTACAAAAAGTTATTATTCTTCAATAAGATGATTGGGAATCCAATCTCCATTCTATAGATACCTATGAGAGTCAAAAGATCACTTAAGAGAGGAATCACACCCTCACCCTCAGAAAGAACGAGGGAAAAGAAAAGGCTCATTGGCAATTCCCAAATAGATGAATCAATTCTGTGTCATCCACTCATATGACTAACTCTAACACTCCAAGCCCACCACTAATGCCAGAGATTGTCCTCTTTGAACTTTTCATTCCAGTTTCCTCTCAAGATTTTAAAACGCGTCTACCATGGAGAGAGTCTAGCCCTACACCAATCAGTGTCTTGCACCGTCCGGTGATTGACTCTTATATCATTTGTAACAACCTAACCTCACTACGAGCAAATACTATCCTCCTTGAGCTTTTCTTTTCGAGCTTCTCCTCAAAGTTTTTAAAACGCGTCTGCTAAGGAGAGGTTTCCACACCCTTATAAAAAATGTTTCGTTCTCCTCCCCAACCGATGTAGGATCTCACATTAACCATCTAAGATCCCAAAGTACACACCAAATTTTAGTTCAATGAATATGAAAATTCCAAATAGATGAAGCAAATTTGTGTCATCAACTCATCAAGCAATATACTACATGTGGATGTAAAATGGCTTACTGTAATAGCCCAACCCCATCGCTAACAACCGCTAGTAGATATTGTCCTCTTTGGACTTTCCCTTCCATACTTCTCCTCAAGGTTTTAGACCGCGTCTACTATGGAGAGAGTCTAGTCTTACTCTGATCAGTGTCTCACACCGTTCGGTGACTGTCTCTCATACCATTTGTAACAGCCCAAGCCCACCGCTAGAAGATATTGTCCTCTTTGGGCTTTCCCTTTAAGGCTTCCACTCGTACCGATGTAGGATCTCACACTAATCGTCTAAGATCCCAAGTACACACCAGATTTTGGTTCAATGAATATGAAAATTCCAAATGCACGCAAGGTAGTAATTATGTGAGGAACTTTGATTGGTAGCTGGTCTAAAACATGCCAATCAGCACTCAAAGTCCCAGGTGCATAATCATACAACTCAAGAAGCTATTCATCATGGGAAGCCAACAGCACTGAAATGATCCAACATTTGATTTCACTATTATTTCTTAAGATTATGATACCCATATAACCTAAGAATCAAACAAAGTTTTTAGTTCAGAAATCAAACCTCAGGATTCAAATCATTCACTTTCTCAATTGCATCCTCAACATTACCACATTGTACTGCCTTCTTAACAGCCATTCTATCTGTAATGGTTGCAAGATCTATTTCTGCTATATATTCATAAGGAGAACCAAATAATGCAAAAATTTACAGAACACCACATAATTAGCAGGAACTAAATTAACGAATGGATACGCTCAGCCCCAGACTCTATCCGAAATTTCTCAGCTGCATCAACATAACCTTCAGTGACGAGGAAATTCATCACCAATTTATTCATGTCTTCTTTCCTAATCCTTACGTCGTTAAGCTTCTTCTCCCAATCTTCCCTTCTAATAACCTTCTTCCATACGGCCTGCGTAAGTGACATAAAGCCATAACAGACTATAAACCTATCTGAACAAAGAATTTCGATTGAAACACCTCTAACTCCTTAAAATAACACTAAACTAGAATCAGTAAGGCAGTTGTTTGATTATGCATTATACCATCACTCCGTTCTCTGCAAATTGTCGAAATCACAATCCACAACAATGACGTTAGTGCACCACCTTCAAATCCATTGTTTATACACAAACAAATCCACAAACTCACCTAGAAGAAATCTGAGATAAAAACAAAAGGATTACTGTAATCATAATCCGACGCTATCACAAACAGAAGATAAAGGAATTACCCTAAATCCTACCTCTGAAGCACCCAATTTCAGGTTAGAGAACAAATATGATTAAGGAATTATACCCTAATTTTACAGCCGAAAACATACAATAAATCCGACAAACTCATTCTCCAGAGAAGCCAACGAGAAATTGTAATAACTTACTCTGATAAGGAATCACAAGATTCTTTGCTGCACGCAATGGATCGCAATGCTTTCAATCGAAGTAATTAATTGCGTACCGGCGACCCCTCATCGCTGGCAGTCGGGAGTTGAAAATGTTCGAGTTAATGGATCCGGGTCTTGGGCTTACGGGTCTTATTCGGATCCTCACCTATGAGAATTAAAAAACAATTTTTTTTTCTTTTGTAATGTACCATTTTATTTCCAATTTTGACGTAGATCAGATTAAAATGGTAACCACATGCCAAGAACTCGTCAAAGCTTTTATCATCCTTTCTACAAATAATTTGATACTCAAAACCAACAAAAATTCCCAGAAAAGTATACATCTTGTTACTAATTCCGATCACCATCTACACTTGTCCGGCATCTTCGGTTCAACCAAGAAAGAATATCATTTCGAACAATTTCAACATTCTCATCAGTTTCCCCATACAACAATGAATGCATCATTCCCTCATAAATCTTGATCGTCTTCTCCTCGCTCTTCGCTTCTTCATATAAAGTCTTACTCACATTCGGATCTGTAACAACATCCGCATTTCCATGGAGGACGATGAATGGCAGAGTAACATCCCTCAGTCTTTGACTCAAATGCTCTGTTACTCTAAGAAGCTCTACGACGGTTCCCAATCTGGGTTTTCCCCTATACCTCATTGGATTCATCTCTGCCACAATCTTCTTCTCCTCCACCTTGACGGATTTGTCCAACAGATCTGCCGTCGGAACAATCGCTAAAGTGGGCAAAAATTTCGCGACCGCCGTAAGAAATTGAGGAATCGGCCAATTGGGTTTCACGTTATCGGAGATTTTGCACATGGGTGCGACGAGAATCGCACCATCAAACCCTTTGGGGTCGGCGAAATGAATCAGCAAGCAAATCGCGGCGCCCATTGACTCGCCGTAGAGGAAGGAGGGTAGACCCTGAAATTGGGGGTCTAATTTGAGGAAATTGAAGAAGGAGAGACAGTCGTGAACGACAGAGTCGACATTGGGAACGAAGGCCTTGAGGCCTTGGGATCGACCATGGCCTTCGAGGTCAAGGGCAAAGCAAGCGAAACCCTTCTGGGCGAGGAAGATGGAAGTGGCTTGAAAGGTCCAGCTGATGTTGTTGCCATAGCCATGGACCATGAAGATGAGAGCTCGAGGAGGGGTGGGAGGAAGAGGAAGCCATGAACGAGTGAAGAGCTTGAAGCCACGAGGTGAAGTGTAGAAGGATTTGGAGGCTTTAATTCGCTGAGATGCGAAATAGTCTTCCTCGGAGGTGTTGCCCCAATAATTGAGGAAGGATCGGCCATGGCCCTGTTCAGATTCTTGTTCGTTCATCTCTGCGAAGGGATTTGGGTTTAGGTTCGCCATTGATGGCTCTGGACAGGAAACGGATTAGCCTCACCCCGTTTTCAGGGTCAGTCTCCGTTCACGAGTCAAGCCTAAGCTGCCGTGAATAGACCGTGCAGTGACGTAATGAACAAACAATTACAAATTATTTTAAAGAACTACTCCGGAATTGGCTATGCAAATAAAAGATTACTAAAAAGATTCATCAACGGATGAAGAAGTCTAAATAGTTGGAAGTACAAGTACTTAAAAGTTACAAAAAAAAAAGCAAAAAATGGGATACTTTAACCCAATAAATTTTGTGGAGGACAGATTAAAAGATGAAAAAATGACACGATTAAAAATGGGACGACATCGATTGGCCATTGAAATTATAATTTCGAAAGGAAAAGTCCAAAAGGACAATATCTCGCGAAATGGTATTGAAACGCCTTATTAAACACTCAATAGTTGAGCTAAGGTTATTGGATTGAGTTAGAGCACTCACGTAGAAAGGTATGCCTGTATGCCTTTTTTGGCACGATGTCAAACTCGAAAGTGATTCATCAACCATGTTAGTGGAACAAAGACATCCAAATGGGCAGAAAAGTATTGGTTTAGATGAGAACCAAGTGGGCCAAAGGTGTAGAAGAAAAGGCAGGTTTGGCAACCATTGGTGCTGCTAACTGCTAAAGAGTCGCATCCCACGCCCATCCATTTTGCATATGCTATTGCTGGCAGTGGCAGCGGCAGCTCAGCTGAGTGGGCGACTAGTCTTCATATGACTTTTTAGTCAACAAAATTTTCTTCGTCGCTTTTCCACTTCCATGCCCAATCCATTTAGGATAGACTCGAATATGTTCTATTCTTTTGCATTATTATTTATCACTTATTATATAAAGTTTGTTACACCTACTTTTGACTTTCTTACATGTACTTCTTGTCTTTCACACGTTATTCGAAATCTTTGTGTCTAAGAATAATGTCCGATTAACTTAAAACAAGTTTAGACATTTGGGTATGTAAATATTAAGTTTGACATAAATCTATTTTGCGGAGTCTGTGTTAAAATATTTAACCTAAAAAATAATAATCTACTTTACACAAAAAACATATGGATAGCGAAACATTAATTAATGGTATTGGTTGGGTAAGAAGACTTTAATTCGAAAGGTGGACTAAGCTTTTATGCAAAAAGAAAGACACGACCCCACTTTAATGGGCCCATAAACTACAATACTTTTGCCCCAAAACGGTCAGACAACCACTCATATTGAAGCATTAGTGTCGCCCATTAACGGCGTGTGCGTGCCCAACCCAACCCCTGCCCTGTTGCCTACTATGCCACACCACCCAGCTCCCTCTGCCTAACTTTTCCTTCATCAAGGTTAGGGTAAAGAACATCTCATTAATCTTTGCCAAACTTTCAATTCTACTTCCACTATCATACAAATTCTCAATTAAATAAACCCATAAAAGAAATGGTTGTTAAAATTGCGCTCGGAATCCATCGATTCTTGAGTCATTCATTCTTTTATATAAACTAACAATGGCCACCCGAGAAAGTAAGAGAACTATAAAAACTTTTAATTTTGACCAGATTTGTAATAAGAAATTTGGTGGAAGATCGCGTAACACTCAAAATTCTACATTTATGAATATTAAAAGTTCCGTAGATACAAGTTATAAGAAGTGGAGAATATAATGTTATATCACTAAGGAAGATATTAAAATCATATAGCACCAAAAGACCATATAATTAATACCCAATTAAGAAATAAAATGGAATCCTAATGTTATTTAAATAAATAAATGAATTCCATCTCATTATTCAACTAAAAATAAAGTTGGAATCCTCGTCACTATATCAAATAAATAGCATTTTTTTTTTCCTCCCCACAATTTCATGGGTTATTAATTATCATCGGTTCGCCACAAAATTCCATCTTTCCACTTTGTAATGATGATCAAGATCTGGGCTCGTCTCCTTTTTTTTAATATATAATATTTTCCACCTCAACCAGCCATGTAATGCCACGTGTACTCTTTCCTTCCTGGCTTTTCAATGGGACAAATGGTCAGTCAAACATTGTTCCCTTTCAAAACAATCGCTCCTTAGTGGATTATGCAAAATTCCTTTAAAATACTGTAATATAACCACACGCTTCTGTACTCAACTTTTCAAACTGATCTTAAAAAAAAAAACAATTTTTAATAACGAGTTGATGCGTAAATCTGGTCGACACGATTTAAGTGATCAACTATGTTAATATCGAGGATAAAATAGTGTCGAGATAATTATATGTTCATTGTGGCAGCTCGAGGTCTTTTGCCACGTGGCATTCTCTCTCTCTCTCTCTCTCTCTCTCTCTTCTTTTGAATATTTCCACGTGTCAGAGATGGGTCATTTTTTAAAATCAGTGTAATAGGTAGAAATGTGGTGTATAAATAGAGACGTGGGTTGTTTCCAAATCTCCACATCAAAAATGAAGCTTTCAGTAATGGCGACAGTTTTTGTGGTGTGTGCTCTGTTTATGGAGGCTGCGTTGGGATTGGGAAGAACACAATGGCGTTTACAGAAAAAACCAGTTATTACCTCCGCCGGAGAAGATGACCTCGTCACTAACTTACCAGGCCAGCCCCTCGTCGGATTCCGCCATTTTTCCGGCTATGTCACCGTGCATGAGCCACACGGGAGGGCATTGTTTTACTGGTTCTACGAGGCTGCGTCTCACCCAGAACAAAAACCCTTGGTTCTATGGCTCAATGGAGGTTAATTAATTATTACACAAAAATCATAATTTATTATATGCCTCCAATTGAATGTTGTATGGTGAGGTGACAAGAGATTGTTTTCAGGTCCTGGGTGCTCCTCTGTGGGTTATGGGGCAACACAAGAGATTGGTCCATTCAAAGTGGAGAATGATGCAAATGGGGTTAAATTAAATGAGTATTCTTGGAATAAAGGTATATATAATAATTTCTTTTTTATAATGTAATGTTCTTTAATTAAGAAAAAAAAAAAGGGTGCACTTTAATGATGATGCAGTGGCCAATATGCTGTTCTTGGAATCTCCTATTGGTGTTGGCTTTTCATACTCAAATACAACTAGCGATTACGACAATTTGGGCGACCAATTTACAGGTAATGAATGTAATGTAATATAAACAATTTGTAGAATTTATTGGAGGTATTGTTTGGATGAATCAAATGATTTTGTTTGGTGTTTGTTGGAACAGCGAATGATTCATATAACTTTTTGCTGAAGTGGTTCCTTAAGTTTCCATCGTACAGAAACCACACTTTTTACATTGCAGGAGAGAGCTATGCAGGTTGTAATTGTGGTTCTTTGTTTGGTTTCTTGTTTTTGTTTTGTTTGAGAAAAATTATGTACGTGTCTTCTTGAACACCAGGCAAGTATGTTCCTGAACTCGCTGAGCTCATCCACGATAGGAATAAAGATTCTTCCTTTCACATCGATTTGCATGGTGTTTTGGTATGTTCATTGTATATAATTTGATTCCTTATTTTCACGAATTTATATTCCAAGTTTTTTTTTTATTATTATTAGAATGATTTTTTTTTACTCGATTTGTGGATGTTAAATAGTTGAAGCAAAATAAACAACTTTACAATAGAAAAACCTAAAACATTTATGTTTGTCAATTCTCTTTGTTGTTGCGAATAAGATATATTTCTGGTTAGTATTCTCGTGAGATTCCACGTCGATTGGAGAGGATAATGAATGACAGCGAGGACGCTAGACCCTGAAGGAGGGATGGATTGTGAGATTTCATATCGGTTGGAGAGGAGAACGAAACATTTTTTGTAAGGGTGTGGAAACCTCTCCCTAGCAGACAGTTTTAAAAACTTGGAATAGAAGCTCGAGAGAGAAAGCACAACAAGACAATATCTAATAGTTTGTGTTTGGGCTATTACACTGTTTGGAGTGGATAAAACACTAACAAATTTCAACTTTTAGCAACTCTACTAAACAAAAGGCTAACAGTGTTCTAAGTTAATAACTTCTTTAGCTAAAAGTACAAATTAACTCAAGACGGATAATCTAGGTTAGTTGGATTCTTGGATTATTAGAATATCCTTAATTTTTCCGTTATTTTATTATTATTATGTATCATTTTGTGAATAATTTGATAAATTCACAGTTAGGGAATCCTGAAACATCAGATAGTGATGATTGGAGAGGGATGGTGGATTATGCATGGAGCCACGCAGTAATATCCGATGAAACTCACAAAATAATAAGAGAAAGTTGTGATTTTAACAGCAACGACACTTGGAGCAACAACAATTGCAGTGAAGCAGTGGACGAGTTGCTTACCCAATACAAAGAAATCGACATTTACAGCCTTTATACCTCTCTTTGCACTGCCAATCTCGCATCTACCGATGGCAACTCCATGCAAACCCTAACCATCAAACGCTCCGCTACCATGGTACTTCTCCATCCTCCAATCTTGTACATGTTCAAAATAGATAATATCATATAATAACACGTGTTTAGATGCCAAGAATGATGGGTGGATACGATCCGTGCTTGGACGATTACGCGAAAACATTTTACAACAGACCAGATGTTCAAGAAGCCCTTCATGTGAGTGATGGGCAGCAGCTGAAGAATTGGAGCATTTGCAAGTACGTAATAATAATGGAATAAGGTTATAGTTAATTAATTAATTAACTAATTGTGATTGTATTATAAACACAAACACAGCACAACCATATTCGAAAACTGGTATGATTCAAAGCCTTCGATTATTCCTATATACGAGAAGCTGATTGGAGCTGGGCTTAGAGTATGGATCTACAGGTAATTTAATTAGAACAAAATTAAAGAAAAGATTTGATATGATTCCGTGTTTGAAATTGATTTGAATATTGGGACAGTGGCGATACTGATGGGAGAGTGCCAGTGTTGTCGACTCGATACAGTCTTAGCTCGCTCGGTCTGCCGATTACCAAGGCATGGAGGCCTTGGTACCACGAGAAGCAGGTCAGTGGTTGGTACCAGGAATATGCTGGGCTAACGTTTGCCACATTCAGAGGCGCTGGACATGCAGTGCCATGCTTCAAACCAAGCAGTTCATTGGCGTTCTTTGCTTCGTTTCTGAATGGACAATCCCCACCTTCTGCAAAATGATTAAGCTTAATTAACTAATGTCACTGTATTATATTATACAATAATTAATGCTTAATCCATAATAATTAATTTGTGTTACTATCCCATCCCTAAACATTAGTCAATATGAGCCACCAAGTGGTTAATTCCAACCATGTCGGCTAAGTAATTATTTAATTACTTCAAAGGGTAAACGGTAAATAGTGGGACCATGGGAAGAAAAGAATCGAAAGGACAGATAATTTAGAAGACACGTGGAGGTTAAATAATAATAAATACGACAAATAGAGTAAAGTACTTTATAAATAGCCAATATGAAATCGATACATAAGGGAAGCCAATTTGGATTTATATCACATCCTCATCTCCTTTTTGACATTTGTTACCCAATCATACTGTTTAATATTTCAAATTCGTCCCAATCCGATGAACGTGTACAATGATATGATATTATATCCTTTGAGTATAATCTCTCGTACGGTTGAGATAGTATTTCTTATTTATAATGTGAGATCCCACTTCGATCGTGAAATGAAACATTCTTTAGGAAGGTATAGAAATCTCTCCCTAGCAAACACGTTTTTAAAACTTTGAAAGCAAGCTCGAAAAAAAAACCTAAAGAGAACAATATCGACTAGCGATGGACTTGAGTTGTTACAAATGGTTTTTAGAGCTAGACACTGAATGATGTGTCAGCGAAGACATTGAATCCCGAAGGAAGGTGGAGACTGGGTGGTGTACCAGCGAGGACGCTCGGAATGATTTATTTTCGTATCTTAGAATTAATCCTCCTATTTTAAAAATAACAATTTAATCTTTTTTTTTAATTTTGTACCACGTAATTCAAATAATTGATTTTTTATGACGCAAGCAACCAAAAAAAGTGGCTGGATAGAGATAACAATTACATCAACGTCCAACGTTGTGTGTTTTTCAGCTGTTAAAATACAAATAATCTCTTTAATGCTTCATTAATTAATTTAATTTCACTAATTATAACATATAAAACTCTCACAAAGTCTCTAATATTAATACTACATCAACTTATATTCCCTGCACTAATTGAGTATTTATTTATTTAATTTTCCTACATTTTATCCACTAAATTACTAATTTAAAATTTTCATATAATTATTTATTTATTTATTTTACAATAATACCTGAAATTGATCAAGAGTTCCAGTTGATGTTAGAAGGAAGTTGAAACTGTTGCCTCAAAACGCCGTCGCTCAAGGAGCCAATAAATGGCTCACTAGTTTGAAACGCTGCGTTTTGTACTGACAGCTGGTTGAGAAGAGACACGTAAGAGACCGTATTTTCTTCAGTTCCAGGAGTCACCCCACCGCTGTAGCTATTCATGAGATCAAGCCGGAGTGGCTTTCCGCCGTCGTTGGATGCAGTTGCGCCGCCGCTCCAAAGCTGACACGTAAGGCCACGTTTGGAGCTGCAGCTCGAAGAAGGTAACTCCGAGATATTCGAATTGGTTTGATGATTAATTATCTCGTCACCTTCGTTCGATAAGGCCACCACATCCAAGTAGCAGTTTCTGCCACCCTTTTGTCCACCTCCAACCACCAGCTTTGGTAGCCTCGCCGCCGCCGCGGCTGCCGCCCTCGATAACTCCTCCATTTCGCGCTCTATGATGGTTGATGCTTGTGCAGCGTTTTTCATGTAAATTCGGCACAAAACCCAATCATCAAGCTACATTAAAAAATATATATATATTAATTAATTAATTAATTAATATGAATTAACTTAATGTTTAAAAAACATTTAAAGGAATTACCTTGAGAGAGGGCTTCCGATTGGTGGGGTAGGCATCGAGGGGCTTGAGATTGGTATTAGCTACATGGAGGAGCCTATACTCGTGCATGATCCAATTGGTTTTGATACCTTTAGGAGGCCTTCCACCGTAAAACACAAGAGCTTTCTTAACGCCAACTTTTTGAGTTCCATTAGAGGTCATAATAGGCTTGTCAGTTCCGGTTGCTTTCCAATACCCAGAAATCGCCGCTCTATTTGGTCTCGCCCCATTTGGGTATTTCCTCTCTCTCGGAGTAAAAAAATACCATTCGTTCTTCCCAAACACCGCCTTACCTATTAAAAAAAAACCCCATTTAATTTTTACACAAAACATTCCATTAAATTAAAACGCTAATAAAGTTGATTACTTGGGAGGTCCCATGGATCGAACTTGTACAAATCGAGTTCGGCGATGATGGGGGCTGGAAGAGGAGAAGAGGAAAGCTTCCTTTTGAGATAATGAACCACTAGTTCCTCGTCGGTGGGGTGAAAGCGGAACCCCGGCGGCAGCTGCAGATGAGCCGATGTGTTTGATGATGAATCTGTGCTCTCCATGTAATCTGGATCCATCATCTCTGAATCTCAATTTCAACAAAGAAAAGGAAGGGATGGGTGGGAGATTGAGACGATGAATGAATGAATGAATTTTATGGGAGCTTTAATTTATTTGTTTTGGGTGTCATGCTTCCCTTGTGAAACTATGCAAATGTGAAACCAAAAACAAATTTCTCAAATCAAGGCATATGGCATGCTTCCCACACATCCTTACGCCATCTCTCCTCATTCAATCACTTCAATATAAACACAGCTCAACTGATTACATCAATAAGTATTCATCTAAATCAATTGAGTTATCCTTTAATAGTATTTTGAGTTGAGATTACTAATGCCAAACCTAATTATTGTTTTTATTGAATTAGGTAACACAAAACAAATGAAATTGGGAGGCTCGTGAGTTGAGTCTGTTCTCTTTCTCTTCACTTAGTTTGTACTTTTTTTTTTTCATCATTCATTTGTGTTTCATTTATGACATTTCATTTCATGTTATGAATATTGTTTTCCTTCATTCTCATATACGAAAAAAAAAAAAAAAAAAAAAAAAAA
>NW_019268560.1:2966137-3010451 GCF_002738365.1 Cucurbita moschata | reverse complement strand
AAAAAAAAAAAAAAAAAAAAAAAAAAGCTCCTTTTTGGTAACTTTTATATATTATTTTATTGAATGGTCGGGTAAAAAGTATGGTAACGTTATTTTGATTAAATTATGTAAAGGTATAAAAATATGCGAGAGTGAATATCAGAATTGTAAGAACGTAGAGAAAATTGGTTATACAAAATTAAGTATATTCTTTTTTTTTGTTTGTTATTGTTGTACCTAAGTTTGATGTATCGATATTTAATTCTCGATTAATTAATACTAAAATAATTGAAAAGAATCTCTTTAACTTCATAATTAAATTCTAAAATCAAACATGTTTTAAATATCTTTCTCTCGTCTCCCTTTCTTGTTTCCCCAAACCTATTATAAGTTTCATGGGCCACCAGCTATTTGGAGCCCACACTTTGGAGGCTTTGGCCCAATCCTTTGCGCACGTGTTGGATTCAAATGAACTGCAAAATTGGGTTAGATTTTTTTTTTTTTAAATGAGAATATTCACTTTTTTTTATGTCTTTTTTATTAAAAAAAATTAATATTAAAGAAATGGATAAGAATTGAAATAAAACAATTAAAAAAAAAAAGAAGGTAAAAAGACAAGAAGAGAAAGAAAAGGTTATGATTTGCTAATGTTGGGGAGGGACAAAAAGGTCAAACGACGAACACTTCTTTATCTTCCACTTGGGCGGTGGAAAGTTTGGCATAAAAGGTAAATGAAATTACAATACAGCTCAACGTGGGAACCACAAATTTAAAAAGAACTATATAACTAATTTAACTGTAAAATTAACTCAACTAAATATTTTAATTTCTACTTAATTACAGTTAATACATAGAATAAGGTTTTATTTCTATTATTTTCCCATCATTCACATATTTTACCCTCAAAATTATTATTATTATTTTTGTTATATTTTGTGGAATTTAGGTTAATTGAGAATTCAAATTTCTTAAATTTAGGTTCGGGATGCTCATAAACAATAAAACTCATTTTTATTTAAAATTATGATATTTAAGAACGATAGAAAAAAAATGGAAAGGTAATTGAATAATTCTATAATTATATAAAATGAAAATGAAAACAATGTTTTGTGAGATTTTATTTAAGATGTTTGAATGAATAAAAAATACGTCAGATAAATATATTTTATATTATTATTTAACACCAAAATAAAAGTTTTGGATTTGTTTGTTTATAGTTGTCAAGTTCAAAAGTACGTGTAGACACTTTGTTGAAAGTGAAACATTCAAACTAACCAAATTTTGATGATGATTCTTTTTAAAAGGTTTTTATAATTTATAAATAAATTCACTAAATTCTCACAATATTTTTTTTATCATTATAGATTATTAAAATTTAAGGACTAAACGATCATAAATATATGAACTAAATAGTCACGAACAGTTCGATTAGATATTATATTATACAATGACAAAAAAAAAAAAAAAAAATCAAGATAGTGGTTCGTAATAAAATTAACTTTTTTATGATTTAAAGTATTAGTACGGTGGTCCAGAATTTAATTTGGAAGAGAATTTGAGTATTTAAGATGGAAAAGAAATTTGAATTTTAATATTGATAGACCTTGAAGTTTGACTTCTAATATATTACCTCACTTTTGACTACCTCCCAACTCTTCCATAATTTTGACCAATTCCTTATATCATTATAACGGTTTTTATACCCTAAATACTCACCCCTATACCAACTAAATAATAATAATAATAATAATAAATCACAACAAAGTATATATATTAACCCTAATGTTAAATATTAATTTATGTATCAATTCATTAAAACAAACTACCTTAAAGAATGGTCAGATATAAAAATGATATTTAATTAAATAATAATTTATTGACATACTAATTTAAGAGGCATATTTTAACCTTCATTCAAAATAAATAAAAATTTAGATTATATATTGTATAATATATACAAGCCGGAATTATTATTATTATTATTTTATTTTTTTGAAAGTTTAAGTGATTTTCATTAATAACTTCTAAAATCTTGAATTTTTATTTGTCTCGAGTTCACACCCCATGAATATTAAAAACTTTGAATATTTAAAATATTAAAGAGATAAATATCAATTTGAAACAAAAGTATAGGCATCGTGACATCCAGGGCCTAATAAAAACAAAATTCATGTTCTTCATTCAAAATATATCAATAACATTTTAGATTTTTATTTTATTTTCTAGTTTATTTTGACACCAAAATATATATATATATATATATATATATTATTATTATTATTAATACTTTAATATTCTTTACCCATACGCACATATTTATCATGATTTTCATTTATCATCTTCTTATCTTTAATTAATTTTAGTTCCCCATATGCGCACATATATATGTGACCCTTCATACAAAATAAATAAATAAATATATATATATATGTATGTATATATATGTATATCAAAGGCACCTATGAAAACTAATTTTCTTATATATTTTTATTTATATAAATAATTCCATAATATTTCATTATATAGAATTTAAATTGATAACTAATAAATCATTATTTTTTTATAAAGCTATTAGCGTAACCGGCCTATTAATATATCGACCATAGACTCACTTGGAACCGCTCATTTTAAAATCAATGTGGGATCTTTTAATCCACCACATTCGGGGCAAGCGAGCTTCAAGTCCACCGCTAATAGATATTATCCATTTTGACTCGTTCTATTAATTTCACAATTTTTAAAAAAAGAATGTTTCGCTCTCCTTTCGAACCCATGTGAGAGTATAAAAATGTAATTAAATAGGTAGAAATCTTAAAAGTTTAGAGTATAAACGTGTACAATCCATTGTCTCTCAAACATTTCGACCAAGAAAGTTATCAAAGAATTTGAACAAATTTTTATTAAATGATAGTACGAACAATACAATTGAATCTCTTGAAATTTGTGTTAATCAAAACCCCTATTCCACAAAGAATTAAAAAAGAAAAAAAAATTGAGTGTATATTGAAATTAATCAAATTTGAGTATGCATGCATTTACATGGCTTAATTTCCCGGCATCTCTACCGCTTCTCCGGCGACCAGATTATCAATGACGGCGGTTGAAGCTTTTCTGAGCAGCTCCGACCAATCCCTAACAAGATAATCACACAACATGAGTGCTTTTGGGTACAAATTACGCCACGATTTTATTGAGAAATAATTACCCGTTAATGGAGTCGAAGGTGAGTCCAACGGTGTATTTGGCTTCTCCAAGTGCCCAATTGAACCTCTCCATCTCTTTTTCGGGACAGTTTCGGTTAAACTCGACATGAAGCTCCGACGGCCGAACGTCGACGAATATCGGTATGATCTTCTTTTTATTCTCCACCATTAGAGCAAGTTCATGCAAACAAAAATAAGACCGACAATAACGCGGCGAAAACACCGCAATTCCCACCTTACAACTCCTAATACTTTCCTCAATCTCCCCAAAAAGTTTGTCTCCTGGTTTCATGTTGGCGCTGTCTAAGAATGGGCGGAGCCCTATTCTAGTAAAATGGTCATAGAGCAAGCCAGCGATGCTCCGTCGGGTGTCGACGCCGCGGTAGTTTATGAAGACGTCGCACCGCTGCGACATGGATCGGACGTGGTTGCGACGAGTGAGGATTGTGGAGGGGATTAGGTGGTTTCTGGGGAGAGATGAAAAATAACGTTGCATGGCTTGGTTTAGGGGTTGGTTTGTTAGGAATGAAGAATTGTGGTGTTTATATTTATATATATATGGAGATAGAAAATGGCGTCGTTGGAATAATGACCAAAAGTGGGTTAGGGTTTGAATTCAAAAACCAAAAGAGATGGGTTTCGCAGTTGTATTTTTGACTCTTTAAAACAATTACATTTCGATATTCATTAAAGCCCTTCAAACACGTCCAATAAAAGAGAATAGAGGAACCCAAAAAGACACACCTCTTGACAAAGTCTATGCTTATGTGTATTGGTTTCTTGCGCCCCATTTTGCATACTCGGGTTTCTCGTGCATTACGATTGCACTAAACTGTTCTAAACCTTCTCCCGAGAGAGACTCTATGGTGTACTTTGTTCGAAATAAGTATTATTGAGCACTATTGAGAGAAATAATCCCACATTGGCTAATTAAGAGAAAGATCACGGGTTTATAAATAAAAAACAGTCTCCATTGACACGAAAATTTTTGAAGAAACTAAAAGTAAAGTCACGAGAATTTATGTTCAAACAACTGTGCAGATATAACTGAGTAGCATGTGTTAACCGTCTACCTTAAATGTTATTTATATGAAAGTTATTAAAGGTACACTAGGAAATTTGTGGAAAGCAACCTTATATATATTTTTATTTAAAATTAATTTTAATTACAAAAAAAAAAAGAAGATAATTTAATTCATTAAAACGAGAAAACAAGTCATTTTTATTTTATTTTTATTTTTATTTTTGGATGCACTAATTTCAACCAATATATGTTTGACAAATGTAATTTTAATTTTTTTTTTCAAACCACGTATTTTAAATAATGTAAATTTCGAAAACAGCATTTTTAATTTTTATTAATTAAAAAATATATATTATCAATTATAGAAATCTGGTTTAATAATAATTATTATAAAAGATTTTTAATATAAAGTAGTTTCGTAAATAAATTAATAGCCTAAAAGTTGGAAATTAAGATGGATAGGAGGAGAATAGCCACGTGGCGAAGAAACGATGGTTTGACCGAGAAAAGTCAGCAAGGAAGTGGGGCCCCTTCATTAATCGTACATTTTGGTGACGAAAACTTCAACAGACTTTCCTTCTTCTCTAAGGCTACCTTCTTTACGAAGTCATCGCTAAAATTCCATCGTATAATATTATATTACTTATAGTTTATATTATTATCCTAACTATCATGTTACATTGTACGTATAATATAAACCTCGTCCATGTCCGGAGGTAAATTAAGAAACCAACGAAAGTTACATATACAAATTTATAATTTACTCATGATTAAGATTGATTCGCATATTGAGTTTTATACAAATTTATTGTATATGATACTTCATTCATACGTATTTAGATTGCAACAAGTACGAGAAACAGACCCGAGTGGAGATTTACTAGAAGCGGATAGGAGAAATGATGAATTGGGTTGTGTCAAGTAGTGTCAACCTTGTTGTTTGTGTGCATGTCTGCGTACAAGACCAACTTTTTCCTATGACTATGTGGACACCATTGGTTTTGTTGTACCTTAATTAACTAATGATTTGTTATTAGTTGTTAAGGCTATATGAGTAAAGATTAAGAAAATGATGGCTATATTTAGTATACAGATCATAAGCTTAACAAACAAACCAAGTAAAAATTACAAAACAGGAATCTGGTAAAGAACATGAACAAAGAACAAGAACAACACCAAAATGTCAAACCAAACCTAGTTTCATTGGAGGCATCCAGTTCCTGTAATTTAGGAACTGTGGATTGTGTATCCCTTCGATAAAACCTCATCTGTCTTTCCGCCTCTTCTTGGCTGTCTCTTCACAGAGAAGGTTCCAATGCAGTAAATTCCATTTGGTTCTTTTTTTATTTATTTTTTTTATTTTTCTTTTTTTCCTTCTTCTTCCTCCTCTCTCTCTCTTTTGATTGAATTCGACTTTGAATCTGCTCTTTCATGCTGTGTTTCAAAAGCCCTAGAATACCTCTTTTTCGTTTCATTTTTTTGTATTTGAGAGAACTTCAACATCGTTGACCACAGGAATTTACAAAACAAAACACCATTTTTTCTGCAAAAAACCCCCAAATCCCTTCACCCCATTATTTCATTCAATTCTTTTTAACCCTTCTTTACCTCACATTCCATGGCTACCAATGGCTGGTGTGGTTTAGGCCCTTTGCTGTTTCGTAAGAAGTCTTATAACCTCGAGGTTTGTTCCATCTTTTCTCTTTTCTGAAATGGGTTTCCTTTATAAAGCTCGATTTTTTGTTTCAAATTTGGGGTTTTTATTTCAAAACATGAGATGAAACAGAACACCCAGATGTTGTTCTTACGTGTTGTGTTTTCCTGTCGTAGACAATGAAGAGCCCTTCTTACGTGTTCCCGAAGACGTACACAAATAAATCAAAGCTATCCAGACTTGCTAAAGGTAGGAAGTCATCGAAGCGCAAAGACAATTTTTCTCAAGTCATGGAGCTCCGCAGGAAAATCTTGATTCTTAGAGACATCATCGACTTGCCTCCTTTACAACTCTCTTCTTCTATAAATGAGGTATCTTTTTCTTCATTTCTTCTTCACCTCCAATCTGTTTAGTTCGTTTCAAATATCTTAATTCGTCATGGGTTCTGGCAGCTGGTGGTCGGAACCATGGAAGACCTTCAAAAGCTCTACCCCGAACTCATATCGGACATCCAATATTCCGAAATGGATGCCACACGTATCGAACAGGTTTGTCCTGTTCTGCTCTGTTATGCTCTGTTCTGCTCTGTTCTGTTCGGATTATGGAATGAGCTTTTGAATTTATGTATCAGAGTCTCTCCTACTTCTGCACTGCGCTGAAATCGATCGGAGAATCTTGGATGCTGAACCATGATTGGAAGGACAAACCAAAATATAATTTGCCATCATATAAGGAAAACTCGAGCTTCACTGAAATTGGTCAGTTTTCAATTTTGTAAACAGTTTCTGTAGAGAAAATTAGGACCATAATTGATGAAAACTTTTGCTTTATGTAGTTGAATCTGTGTTGGCTATCATTGATTGCATCATTAATATGGCAAACGAAAGGTTTGATATGATGGACGAATACGTTAACTCGAAGAGCTCCTCGTATTCACGAACTAGTTCCTTTGGTAAGAGCTCGATCTCAACAGATTCCTGCTCTGAAACCAATAGCCCTTGCTGTTCTTCTCCTGAAACTCCCACGTCCGTTCTTGCAAATTTTCGCAACAGCGAAAGAAAGTTATCTGGAATGGAGAAAGTGTCGTGTAATTCTCCCATTTTGTGGTCTCTTAGAGTGAAATCTATGGAAATGTTGAACCCCTTTGATGTCAAGCGAGTTTTGCTCCCCACGTTGTCTCACTGTGGTGTTAATGTCCGCCCTGCCCCAAAGGGACAAGCTCAGCTCAGCTCTGAAAAGACTGATGCTGGTGATGGAGGTGAAGCTAGCCAAAAGGGTAGTCCTGAGAGAGCTAATGATGTTGATTTTCAAGAACTTCCTGCATCAAAACTGTCACCACCGGGACCTCCTCTGCCTCCTCCATCGCCACCACCTTCACCACCACCACCACCACCACCACCACCACCACCAATGGTGCAACAAAATGCAGTATTGGCTCATTCTTTACAACTACCTCCACCACCACCATTGCCTCGGATCAAGGTACTGCCTGCTGCAGCCGTGCCTATTGCACCTATTGCGCCTGCGCCGCCTACACCACTGTCAAAGGTAATAAAAAAGGCGATTAAAGTCGCAGTACAACCACCACCACCACCACCACCACCACCACCATCAAACCTTGTACCGTCACCTCCTCCAATACCTCAAGGCAATGGGTTTGCTCCACCGCCACCTCCTCCAGGTGGGGCAATTCGATCATTGCGCCCCAAGAAAGCCACTACTAAACTGAAGAGATCCCATCAATTGGGAAGTCTGTACCGGAAACTCAAAGGGAAGGTGGAAGGATCCAATCAAAATCTTACATCGTTTAATGGAAGAAAAGGCGGCGTTGGGAGCAGCTCCGGAGGAAAACAGGGGATGGCTGATGCCTTGGCAGAGATGACAAAACGGTTAGATTCTCTGTTATAAACTGCACGACAAATGCAATAGAATTAATGTTGTTTCTTTTGGGATGTTTCAGATCAGCCTACTTTCAGCAAATTGAAGAAGACGTTAAAAAACACGCAATGCCAATCACAGAGCTTATAACTTCCATTTCAGCTTTCCAGTCACCGGACATGAACGAGCTACTCGTTTTCCTCAAGAAAGTGGAATCTGTATTGGAGAATTTAACCGATGAATCACAGGTTTGTACAAATCCTGCCTTGCCCACTTTCTTAATCGTTGCTTTCAACCTGTTATTCAAATGGGTAGGCTGCATTTTCTCAATCTTGAAGGTTCTAGCAAGATTTGAAGGATTTCCCACAAAAAAGTTGGAAGCTTTAAGGACTGCAGCAGCGTTATACTTAAAGCTAGATGCAATGCTCTCTCAGTTACAGAATTGGAACATTGTTTCTCCCATGGGACAACTTCTGGACCGAGTTGAAAGCTACTTCAACAAGGTAGTTCTCAATACCTATTTCTATTTGGATTTATAGACACTCCGATATAATATTATCCACTTTGAATATAAGATCTAAGTCCGCGTAACAAAGCATTTGCTTTTGGCTCTGCTAAACACATACAGATCAAAGGAGAAGTCGATGCACTCGAGCGAACGAAGGACGATGAATCAAAGAGATTCCAGAGTCACCGCATTCATTTTGATTTCAACGTGTTAATACGGATCAAGGAATCAATGGTGGACGTGTCTTCCAGCTGCATGGAATTAGCTCTAAAGGTTGTCAATCACTCGATTGAGTTGAGTTGAGTTATAACTATCGAAACCTAACGTGATTTGTATGGTCGATACAGGAAAAGAGAGAGTTGAAGCAGGCAGCAGCAGAGACAACACGAAACGGAGTCCGATCCGAAAACTCAAACAAGGGATGTCCTAAGATGCTATGGAGGGCATTTCAATTGGCATACCGAGTTTACACGTTCGCCGGTGGACACGACGAACGCGCCGATAGGCTGACCCGAGAATTGGCTCTAGAAATAGAGAGTGAATCTGAGGACCTATGATTCTATCCTGTTTGTTTTGAAGTTGTGTTTTCATGTGTTTTCTCCTTTTTTTTAGCAGGAAAAACAAAAAAAAAAGAACGAATCAGTGATCCATGTGAGGTGTAGCATTTGAATTTGTGGAATGGTATTTGTTCATGTTGCTTCACCTTCTCCCTCTTTCTGGATAGAACCCTGTAAACATTACCTAATTATTATGAGTTTATATGTATGTTTGTATCAGACCTCTCTTCCATTCATGCTTATACTCTACCCCTACATAAAACAGAGGATCTTGAAGGCCACCAAGAACACAAAAAAAACATCTCAACAACCACATCTGTGTTCCATCTTATTACCAGATTTCAATATTACACCATTGTAATTGTGATTGTATGTAATTGTATGGGTACTGAATTGAATTGAATTGTTGATCCCAAATTAACTTGTTAGCATCCACTATTATCTCTGTTAGTATGAAACATTTTGAAAAAAACAAAAAATAAATTCACCGGAGAGACACATTGAAACGACATTATCCACCGTCTTGATGTACACTTCTTTCATAGAGATTGTTTAGTACCTCTTCTTTATCCACCACGTTTTTTCGGGTTTTGGCTATCCTTTCATTAACTAAACATACAACCACCACACAACCACTCGTACCTCACACCCACTTTATTTTATCGAATTGCACTACTTTAGATAATTTGAATACTTTTATACTTTTAAAATATATATATATATACATATATATATTTTGTCGAGAATCATTTTTAAGAAATATATTTTCAAGCATATTTAATGGATTATAAAATAAAAGTCCGTGATTTATTATTATTTTTTTTTGGATATTTAAAATAAAAATATTTTTCACGTGGTGTTATTGTTACAAACTTCCAACAATTTTTTTTTTATTAAATATTTATTAGAAATCAATTACAGTTCATATCCATTATTGCAAGAAATGTACGTAATACAAATGAATTATTTAACCAAATAATAAATATCTTAGATACGTAATTCATTGACGACAAATTTGGGATTGTCAATCGTCCAACTTTAGATTTAGTTTATACAATTTCATAAATCTAAAAGAATAGTCTTATGGAGTTAAATAGACGAACTCCACCCAAAAAAAAAAAAAAAATTATGAGTCGACAAGTAACTACCAAACTATAAAGTTTCATGTGGATGGATCAAAATTATTGTCTGAACTACGTACTGTCACATGTATGAAACTATTTAATGCTTTTATCTCATTTACATTAGTTTTTTTCCGACATATATGAATTAAAAATCTCTTATTTGCTTGGTTATTCAACGCGGGATGGTTTTGACATTCTCGTGCCACATTGTTAGGTTACTTATTCTTTACTTCTTAAAAATAAAAATCTATCCTCACAGATAAACACAAGTCCTTCTAACCTATAGTGTTTCAACATGAATTCTTCCAACCTGCTCTCGTCCCACTCGCATACATTCTAGTAAAATTTTTAGTAGGTGATTCAATATAGAATTGCTTCAAATATAGTGGGTTTAACCCCAGAGTTTCTGTAAGTAAGCCATGAAAAGAGAACGCCAAAGAACATTTCTTCGATCAATAATGTCCCACAAGTTTCCATGGAGGAATATGGTAGATGAGAAATTTTCTTCTTCGAGGGTCGATTGGTGGGCCTTTGTTTAACCTTGTTAGTTAATTCCTGTTTTACTTCATATATCATTTCTACTATTATTATGCATCATTTCTACTATTATTATGCATCACATTATTTTTATGATTATATTATTAAGTATCGACCCTTTAGTCACTTTTAACTACCTTCGAAAATTCTATTATCCACTTTGAGCATAAGCTCTGGTGGCTTTGTTTTTAGGTTTTTATAAAAGGGGCCAAAGAACATTTCTTCGATCAATAATGTCCCACAAGTTTCCATGGAGGAATATGGTAGATGAGAAATTTTCTTCTTCGAGGGTCGATTGGTGGGCCTTTGTTTAACCTTGTTAGTTAATTCCTGTTTTACTTCATATATCATTTCTACTATTATTATGCATCATTTCTACTATTATTATGCATCACATTATTTTTATGATTATATTATTAAGTATCGACCCTTTAGTCACTTTTAACTACCTTCGAAAATTCTATTATCCACTTTGAGCATAAGCTCTGGTGGCTTTGTTTTTAGGTTTTTATAAAAGGGCGGGTACCAATATATTCCTTATAAATCTATATCATTCTCTAAATTAGAGAATTGAGACTTCTCTCTCAACAATCTTGAACAGTCCTCTCCTTTCTCCTGGAATCAAACAATTCTCAATAATCAATTTTTTTTAAGTATTTAAAAATCTTAAAACATAAAATGAAACAATAAAGATGGAATTATTAAACAAACAGGTAAAATAACTTCTGCCCTTCCCAGTCTCTAACCCTTTTGAAAAAAAAGAAAGAAAAAAAAATTACTTTGCCATAGAACGTAGGGAGAAATATAATAAACTTAAAATTAATCTCCATATTCCATCGTGATCTCAGCTATGGACACGAGACCAGCTCCAAGCCTGGGGATAATAGTGACGATGATGCTGTCGTCATCATCAGCTTCCAAATCCTCAAGCACTTCACTTATCCCCAATCTAAGCCCCGTCTTCACCTTCTTCTTGTGCCCATGTTTATGCGGCACGTTCACAAAGCTCCCTGCAAACTCTGTATTATCGCCTCTGATTTCGCTGTCGTCTTCATCGTTGATATAAACATCCAATTTAATGGCCGTGTTCGGGTCGAATTCGATTCCCTTAATCACCAAAATCTCCTCTTCCTCCTCTTTCTCCTTCTTGCTTCTTGATTTCTTCGCCCTCTTCACTTCCGTGCTGACCGCCGACTTCACAGTCACCGGGAACTTGATCCTTGCCGGTTTCACGCGCCTGGAGGGGACATTACTGTCGACGCTTTTTTGGGCTCTGAGGGCTCGACGAGGCGTGGGGCGGGTTTCCAGCCATAGGAGTTCCACGTCTTGGTAGATGTAGCCGAGGTTTTTGGTGTCGAGACAGTCTCGGACTCGGACTCGCACGGCTTGGGCCTTCTCGTTGTAGAAAATGAAAGAGGCGTCGAGCCATTCAGGGTATTGTAGGTCCTGTCGCCTTCCGCCGAGGGTCTTCCAGACGGACCACATTCGGTCTATGTTGGAGTGGTGGGAGTAGAAGATGGGATCTCTGGCCGCGGAGTAGAAGTTGCCCATGTTCTCTAGGTTGGGCTCGTTGTTGTCGCCGCACCATGTGTGAACCGTATTGTGTGGGATGTTCTCCACCGACCCACCTCCTATCATTTTGTGTATACTCGGTTAGACCAACATGACTCTCAACAATGATATGATATTGTCCACTTTGAACATAAGTTCTTATGACTAAGCTTTCCCAAAACTCCGCTCTTATGACTAAGCTTTCCCAAAACTCCTCCTACGAACCCTATTATTTGTTTATAAACTAATAATCATTCCCTAAAAGAGTTGAGGTGGGACTTTCATCATCCAACGTTCTCAGAATAATTAATCCAATATTCTATCCAACCAAAAATTATTCCACCAAATAATTTTTTTTTTCACTTTTATGAATTTAAAATTAATCTATAATTTAAAAAAATGGTTGAATAACGTAGAAGTTGAGAAAAAGAAAAATAATGGCTAAATAAAAATTAAAATCACGAAAATTTATGCTCAATGTTATACTAAAACATTACCTGGTGATGGTTCGTCTCCGGCTACATAGGCGCTGCCGAAAAACAGCTTGGGGGTACGACTATTGGAAACCATTTGGCGATACATAATTCTAAGATTACTTCTTATCTGCGCATTATCGCCTATGTTTGAATCAACCCCATCGAAATCCAGATCTATGAATGTTGGCGGCAGATGATTTTGGTTCCGAAGTTGGTCATAAAGGGACGAGTTTTGGTCGGCGTACATGGCTGGCATTTTCATACCCCCAGGAGCATCGTAGTTCCAAAAGGGCAAGGCGAAGGTGGGATCTCCAATTAGCTCTCCCAATATCTTCTCGTAAAAGTAGAGATAATAACGGTGAAATGGGAAAAACAGCCACGAGTTATGAACTTGCACCTCAACTGGAAACCCCACTTGGTCGTACCCTCCGTTACAATAAGCACAGTGAACGTTCGCTTGTTGCATGAAGCTACGTGGGTCATCTTCGGGCAGCCCTTTCATTAGCTCAACGGCTCTCTTATATTTGTCTATGTAGCTTTGATCCGCCAAATGGGCAGCTGGCCTGACGCGTAGTTTTCCCGGCGCCGGTGGCAGGAAGTCGATGATCGAAGTGGTCGGAGGCGGGCAGCAGTTGGTTGGATCGGCGCCAGGTGGCAAGTCTGGTGGGCCACACTTGCTAATGTTGGGAGTTTGAACTGGAGCGGCAAGGGCAAAGGTGGAATCTTTGGTGAAGGACGAAGCTCCGTAGAGGCCGCCTGCGCCTATCCCAATAAGAACGTCTCTTCTATCAATTTTGCCATCGGCGGCGCTACACAAAATTCGTGCAGCGTTAATGGGAAGGTATTTTGATGTTCGAAGGCTGGATGATGGGCGAAATGCGGCGGTGGAAAGAGCTGGTGGTGGTAGAGAAGCCATTGCTTGGTTATTGAATCAAAGATGCTTTATTTCAAATCCCACTTGTCTGCCTACTATTTATAACCCCAAAAAATCTATCTTAATTGTCTCAACTAAAAATTTTATATTAATTTTACCTATTTTTTACTTTTTTTTTAATAATGTTTAATCATAAGTTTTCCCAAATTTTGTATCCATTATATCTACCAATTTTAAAAAAATATTTAATTATCTCAAATAATAAAATTTTATCTCTAGTAAATTTACAATTTCATAAATTTTAAAAATTATTGACGAACAATTTTAAGGAATCTCAAGAGATTCTTGCGTCCAATTTCGTCATGTTGACGTGGCAATTACCGACACACCGTAGTTGTAGACATTCACAAATGTTCCAGCTTGTTGAACCTTCAACCTTGGAATAGGTCTCTGTCGATGCGATATTTATTATACCCACGTCAGAAAAAAGTAAGTTAATTATTATTATTAAATTGCTATAAACTAATTATTTAGAAATTTTATAATTTAAATTAAAAACTACAATGTAGTCATTATAATTGGTTGGATATGTCAGTGCCAACTTGCCACCTCTGAGAGGTCATGCACGTGCAATATACTCATGATATTTACTTTTTATCTCTAAAAGTAAAGACTATTCCCACAAACAACACGAATTTTTTAGACATGTTTTGTTTTCATTTACATACTTCAAAGTATGTTTAACTGCAAACTTTTTATAGGATTGCATTGAATCTTGGAAATGAGACATTACAAGCAGTAACATAGCGACACCTTATTAATATGTGATTCAAGGACAAATCAAAGAAGAAGTTAGTGGGCACGTGACACCTGAGTAAAGAAACGGTGAATGAATCGAAACTACATCGAGGTGATCCTGAAAGTAGAATGGCTAATAAAGACCAATTGAAAGTTACTATCTATATCAATAAAGTGTATATTTCCTTTTAGTGTCTGAATTATAGAAACTTTAAAATTGAGCTTGTTTTGTTTAGAGTAATTTTAAGTTGGGTGATCTCTGGTAAATTTTCTTAGAAGAAATATGTAACTAAAAATAAATCATGCGCTTATTTTTATCATTTTTTTCACAACCATATATGAAAATTTTTAATATAAATAATTAATTATTCTAGCTTAATTTAACTAATTAATCAATAACTTCAGTTCAGCAAATAAAAAAGTGGATTATTATTGATTTACTACCGTTAAATAATTAACTATATTAAAAATAAATAGCAAAGAAAGAAATATTCATACAGTTATAAGGATATAGAATATTCTTATTTATAAAAAAAAAAAAGAAAATACATTATTTCTACGTCCAACCTCATCATTATTAAAATAAATAAATAAATAATGACTTTTGAGATAAACATTGAAAAATATGGAAATATTAGATTTTAGTTCTTTTAATATCCACCCAATCAGTAGTTGGTAAGATTTAATAAATAAAAATAATAATTTGAAAATTGAAATTGAGACGTAAATGAATTGCCCTCCACTCACATCCCGACGTCGTTTTGGATAACCTAAACGTACGACTCCAATGACTTTATCATGTGGTCTTAAATTTTTTTTCTTTTAAAAAAAAATTCATTTAATTCATTAAAATAATATAGTTCGGAGGGCCAACTACGCACGTGTTCTGTTATTAATTAATCAAACAGTCAACCGTTTTTTCAAAATCAGATTATTTTACACATCATTTTCAAAGAATTTAATTAAAAATTAAATTTCAAAGCCTTCAATAACCCAATAAAAATTAAATTTGGATAAAAAAAAAATTAGTTTTTAAATTTCCCAATAAAATATAAAAACTAAATTTCCCAAGAATTATGCTAAAGTAAGTTGTATTAATTATATTTAATTAATTATAATTAGTCGGTATTCGATAATGAAATTAATTTAGATAAGAGTAATGGTTTTGCCCACTTCCTCGTGGGTTGTGGTGGATGAAAAAAAAATACCAAACATCCACATCTACCAAGACATTTCATTTTCATGAATATAGCCATAATAATTTTACCCTACATTTGAAATCTATATGAATGTTGAATTTTTTTTATTTATTTATAATATATAGATATAATTTTGAAATTTGAATATTCAAAGGAAAAATGCAAGATAATGTTGTGTACGCAATCCAAATTGTGACAAATTTTAGAGCTGAATTTAAAGGTTAATTGAATATATTTGAGAAAAAGAAAATGAGTTTGTAGACCTTTTTAACCAAAATAAAAGTCCATTAATTATTTGTATTTATCGTACGGATTCAACTGTTCTATTAATGGGACATTTATGTTTATATTAATAAATACAAATGTTTTCTTTTCTTTTTTTTCTTTTTTCTTTTTCTGTATTGTTTTGATATGGAGGACACTTAAAAGGCACATTTGAGATTTTGAACCATTTGCTTGGGGATGAATCAAATGTTCTTCCTCCAATCCAATTCAATCAAATCAGGCCTATCGGACTTCGACTTTGTTTGACATCAATCATTATAAGTTTGTGTTAGATTTCTATTCATGCATACGCAATTTTTAAAGTTCTCAAATTTATATATGATTGGAATATATGGAAAAGCAAATTATTATAAAACTGGTGGAAAGTCTTCTAACTTCAAATCTGTTAAAGATCTTCAATTTGGAGCATGTAAAAGATCTTTGACGTGTAACTTATTGAAGATGTTTAACTTGTAGTTTGGTTAATGTCTTCAGCTTGTAGTTTCTCCAACATCTTTAACTACTAACTTATTGAAGTTACCTAACTTATTAAGACCAAAGTTAACTAAAATTATTACTAAACCCACGTTTTTGTCATGGAAGCCATTGAAAGATAAAATAAAGAAAAAGAGGTAAAATAGTTATAAAAAGTCTCATGCGTAGTTGGTCAAGTGAAGTAAAATAATATTTTCGGACAATCAAAATGGTCAGTCCCTACTGTCGGATTGCGTTATATTTTCTTTATAAAAAAAAAATAGGTTTGAACTACGAAGGGGATGAATATATAAAATATCTTTTAATTAAATTAAATGCTAAACTTTAATAATTAATTTCAAATTCAACTAATACGTTCACTTATTCTAACAAAAAATAAAATAAAGTAAGTAGTATGCAAATTTTAAAAATCTCATTGATTTTAATAAAATAAAATTTTGCACAAATTTCATACATAAATTAATCATTACAAAATTGTGCCAAAATTCTTAAATTAAAAAAAAAAAAAATTATTTTATTAATTTCATATTGTACATTTTTATGTAATTTTATTTTTTTTATTAAGGAGTTAAATTGCAAGACTTTTAACTTTTAATGTTAAGATTAATACTCATCTAAGTTTGATGTGTAATTTGATAAAATTAAAAGTTGATGATTAAAATTAATACAATTTTATAAGTTTATAGTTATAATTAAGATGCAAATAGAATGGAAGTTGTTTGGAATTATTAGCCTCAAACCTGGAAGCCTTCTTTTATTTTAAATTTAGTTTCCGAAGAAATTAATCTCCATATTCGATCTTGATCTTAGCAATGGAGACGAGCCCAGCTCCAAGCCTGGGGACGAGAGTGACGATGATGCTGTCGTCACCATCAGCACCCAAATCCTCAAGCAGTTCAGTTATCCCCAACCTAAGCCCCGTCTTCACCTTCTTGTTGTGTCCGTGCTTATGCGGCACGTTCACAAAGCTCCCAGCGAACTCAGTAATGTCGGCTCTATTTTCCTTCTCATCTTCGTCGTTGATATAAATATCGAACTTTACCAGCATGTTGGGGTCCAACTTGATTCCCTCAATCACCAAAATCTCCTCTTCCTCCTCTTTCTCCTTCTTGCTTCTTGATTTCTTCGCCCTCTTCACTTCCGTACTGATCGCCGACTTCAGAGTTACCGGAAACTTCATCTTTGGATGTCTCGCCGCCTTCCGGGCTCCACGAGGCATGGGGCGGGTTTGGAGCCATGGGAGTTCCACGTCTTGGTAGACGTAGCCGAGTTTTTTGGTGTCGAGACAGTCTCGGACTCGGACTCGCACGGCTTGGGCCTTCTCGTTGTAGAAAATGAAAGAGGCGTTGAGCCATTCAGGGTTTTGAAGGTCCTGTCGCCTTCCGCCGAGGGTCTTCCAGACGGACCACATGCGGTCTACGTTGGAGTGGTGGGAGTAGAAGATGGGATCTCTGGCCGCGGAGTAGAAGTTGCCCATGTTCTCTAGGTTGGGCTTCTTGTTGTCGCCGCACCATGTGTGGACCGTATTGTGTGGGATGTTCTCCACTGACCCACCTCCTGTCATTTTGTGTATACTAAGTTAATTAACTACCCTTCTATCCCACCACAAAACTAACCTCCATCGTACTCAGAATAGAAATTAAATAAACAATACTTTGTCCATTCGTGTATGCCATTTTGGGAAACCTAGAGTAAATCCATGAGAGTTTATACTGAGACAATATCATACCACATTTTGGGAAACCTAGAGTAAATCCATGAGAGTTTATACTGAGACAATATCATACCATTGTGGAGAGTCATGTTCGTCTAACATGGTATCAGAGTCATGCCCTAAACTTAGTCGTGCCAATAGATTAGTAAATTCTCAAATATCGAACAAAGGACTCCAAAAGAAAAGGAGTTAAGTCTCCTCGAAGGCCAAAAATTACTAAGACTCCAAAGGAGTCGAGCCTTTGTTCGAGGGAAGGTGTTGGATGATGAAAGTCCCACGTCGACTAATTTAGGGAATAATCATGATTTTATAAACAAAGAATACTCTCTCCATTGTTGCATGAGAGCTTATGCTCAAAGTGTAAAATATCATAGAGAGTTGGGAAAAAGTTGGAAAAAAGAAAAGCGTTACCCGGTGATGGCTCGTCTCCGGCTACATAAGCGCTGCCGAAGAACAGCTTGGGCGTGACACTATTGGAAACCATCTGGCGATACATAATTCTAAGATTACTTTTTATCAGCGCATCATCGCCTATGGTCGGATCAACCCCATCGAAATCCAGGTCAATCAACGTTGGCGGCAGATGATTTTGGTTCCGAAGTTGGTCATAAAGCGAGGAGTTGTGGTCGGCGTACATGGCTGGCATTCTCATACCCCCAGGAGCATCGTAGTTCCAAAAGGGCAAGGCGAGAGTGGGATCTCCAATCAGCTCTCCCAATATCTTCTCGTAAAAGTAGAGATAATAACGGTGAAATGGGAAAAACAGCCACGAGTTATGAACTTGCACCTCAACTGGAAACCCCACTTGGTCGTACCCTCCGTTACAATAAGCACAGTGAACGTTCGCTTGTTGCATGAAGCTACGTGGGTCATCCTCGGGCAGCCCTTTCATTAGCTCCACGGCCCTCTTATATTTGTCTATGTAGCTTTGATCGACCAAATGGGCAGCTGGCCTGACCCGTAATTTTCCCGGTGCCGGTGGTCGGAAGTCGACGATCGAGGGGGACGGCGGCGGGCAGCAGTTCGTTGGGTCAGCGTCAGGTGGCAGGTCTGGTGGGCCACACTTGCTAATGTTGGGAGTTTGGACTGGAGCGCCAAGGGCAAAGGCGGAAGCTCCGTAGAGACCGCCTGCGCCTATGCCAATAAGAACGTCTCTTCTATCAATATTGCCATCGGCGGCGCTACACAAAATTCGAGCAGCGTTATTGGGAAGGTATTTTGATGTTCTAAGGCTGGATGATGGGCGAAATGTGGTGGTGGAAAGAGCTGGTGGTGATAGCGAAGCCATTGCTTGATTGTTAAACCAAATATGGTTTGTTTCAAATCCCAATCTTATGCGTATTATTTATAACCCAAAAAGAATCTATCTCAATAGTATGAACTAAAACTTTGTATTATTTTTACCTACTTTGACTTTTGAATAATGTTTTAATTATAAGTTTCCTCAAAGTTTTATACTTATTTAGTTGTATTTTAACTTTTTAATTTGGTGTCCACGTAGATTTGGTGAATGTGCCTTGATATATATTAAAGCAACCAACTTTTCTAGATTCAAACTTACTAAATACGTGTAGTTAGAGAAAACATATATATATATATATATATTTAAATAGAAATAATCAAGACCAAGTAACCTAAATCTTACTTCAAAATCACCCTCAAATTAATGAAAAATAGATTCATAACATTACTCTTAAAAGTGGTGAGACAGTTAAAAAATATATATAAAAGAATTAATAGTTACTATTTATACCAGTAAAGTTCAATGAGCTTGACTTTAAATAATTTTATGTTCTGTTCTGTGATCTCTCATCAATTTTCTTTAAAAAAAAAATACAGGTTGAACACAAAACATACTAATAAAAAAAATTAGTGTGATTGTTTAAATCCGAGTAACATCTTATCCAAAGAAGTTTACATTTAATACCATGCTAGTTTTTTTTTTTTTTTAATAGAGTAATGTATTTTTGTAATACCGCGATATAAAAAATAAATTTCACAACGTCAACCCTAAAAAAAAATTATAGAACTATTAACTACATTACTTAAAGTTAAGTAATAATGTTGAATAATTACGATCAAAAGTAGAGATTATTAGTTTATTAAATAAATTATAGTCCGGATAGATTCTTAGATTATTATTATTGAATCAACATTATTTTTCAAAATTTCCGTACAGTTCTTAACTCAACATATTAAAGACTGCTTAATAATGTTGAACGGTTATAATGAAGAGTAGAGGGCTATACATGTCATTTTAGAACATTTTGTCCTCGTTCACATATTTCGTAGAAAAAAATTCAACAATAATCGCTCGACATCAAATTATTTAACTTTAGAATTTCTACGTGGGCAGTAAATTCTTATAAACCTTTTTTTCACCATAATTTTTGGTAAATTATTTTTACTGGCCATTCCCATTTAGTAATCTTCCAGAGAAAGTTGGAATGCATCCATTTCATAATTTGGGCCTAGTGGGCTTTTTGTGTTCGTCCTATCCGAAGGATCGACGGGCCCAACAAATTTGACTTGGGCCTGAATTTTGAAAATAAAATTTGTAATCCGTTGCAATGACACTATTCGCAAATCCAGCATGGTATTTTAGATTTACAAATATATCAATAAAACAATCAAATTATAATTTTATTGGTATATATATGATATACTTTATATTATATTATTGGTATTTTAACAGTTATATGATATACTTTTATATCCATATATCAGTCATTTTATACACTCAATAATTATATAATTGGTATACCAAGTTGTATACTCGTTATCTGTGAACTCAATTTAAATTCTTATCCATAACATTATTATTAAATTATAATATATCAATTCGTCATATTGATAACCATTATGATTTGAATATTTAAATATTTGGACATATGAAATTTTAGTAATATTTTCTCGACTAAATGTTATAATAATATTAAAGTGGGAAATTAAATTGTCATAAAATTTAATTTAATTATTGTTTAGAATAGAACTGAGTTAGGTTGAGTTTATAAAAATATCGGGAGATAATGTAATTAATAAGCTATAAATACACAACGACGGAGGTAGGTGACCGGAGAATGAGACTTCGCTTTCAATTTTAATTCCTCTGTGACATTCAATGTCCGACAGTAAAATTTGATGTCTAAATTCCTTACATCTTTCAGAAACAAAGTACAAAAACATTTTCCAGAAAATTAAGGACTGTTCTAAATCTGTGATGATATCTTTAAACAACTAATATAATTTACGGTTTCATTGTTACTATAATATCAACAACGCTTCCCTTCTCAACTTGAAGCTTTCGGCTATGGCTGTTCCACAAATGCAGAGCCAAGCTATGGGATTCAATGTGTTTCAGTTTCGCCTTTACCCATTTCAAATGAGCTGCATCTTTTGGACTCTGGAACAGAGCCCTGATTCTGCTCCAAACAACAGGGTAAAACGCCGACGGAGGAAGAACAGTCAAATTAAACCCAGGATTTTGGTTCAATCTCGACACCACTCTTGATACTAAATACGGTCCGTTGTGACCCCATTTGTTTCCGTCGAAAGTTGTGGCGAATTCTTGGATGAATTGAAGGAGAAGTGGGTGATTTTTGTCGAAGATCATCACTGCGTTGTTCAATCTGCTCCAATTTCCGGTTTTCAAATCGATGGTTTGAGCCCCAATTACGTTTCGGAGATTTGTGAAGTTCTTTAGAATTATCACGTCGGCGTCGAGGTAAATGCCGCCGAATTTGTATAGCAGAGCCAATCGGAGCAAGTTTGAGAGGTTTTGAGCTAAAGAAATTTCGCCGGGTTTTATGGTTCCTTGCCGGAGTTGATTGAACCATGGCTCTGCTTGGGTGTTTCTGAAAATTGAATCGAAATCCGGAGAAATTGCGATCAAAGGGAACCCTTTTTTCGAAAATGGGCTGAGAATTTGTTTCCCTTTTGTGGAATCGAGGGAATTCGAGACAATGGTCAAACACGGATTTCCATTTTCATGAGCCTTGAATATACTCTGTATTGCCCAGAATTCTCTGTCGCTAAACGAATTCAATGGTGAAATCCAAATCATGAAAAATCTAAGCTTACATGAATTCGCAGCCAAGAACTCCTCAATCCTTGCTGAAAATTCGTTCTCTCTTGATTCCAGCCGGAGGCTTCTCAGGCGGCGCTTGTGTTTCCCGACCCTCTTCGCCGCCAGTTCAGCAGAGTCATCGGCGCAGATTTTAACATGGGGGTTGTGAAAAACAGAGGAATTTGATTTAAAAATCACCGGTGGGTGTTTTTCTTCGATGGAAAATAGAACGGAAGAAGAAAGATTGGAGCATCGTTTATCCGGCGAGAAAGGGGAAGAATGAGGAATCGTCTTCAAGAAAACGTGAAGGCCATTGAAAGCGAGAAGGAAGAGAAGGAGAAGAGAAAGAAGAGAAGCGGTAAGGGATGAGAGAAAATGGTAATAAGCAGATTCCTTGAGAGGTTGAAGGCGGCGGCGCAGAAGGAGGAGGAAGAAAGAAGGCCGGAAACAAGCAATCATTGGAAATGGAAGAAGAAGAAGCGGAAGATCCCGAGGGAAAGTCGAGCCTGCAAATATGTGAAAATGGAATTTGTATCAATTTTATGGATCTCTATAATAAATTTTATTAAAATTTTAAAATATTTTTTACAGTTACATATTTTTGTAGGAATAATTATAAATATATATATATATGAGAAAAAAGTTTTGAAAGGAGAATTTGGGGAATGTGCATGTGGTTGCGAGGAAACACAAAAAGTAGTGAAAAGGAAGGGGATGGGAGTGTGGCTGCAGAGTGGCCACCTTTTTTCTTTCCTTACTTTTTCCCCCTTGGAGTATTGGATGTTGGTATGTGAATACATGGGTCTTAAATTATGTAGGATTCCACTCGTGTCCCGATATATTTGGCCTATTCTCCTATGGAATATTTAAGATGAACATCTTTCTTAGTCGTAAGGCTCGGGAAAAGGATAGAGAAATTGGTTTTACTATATTTCTAACGTGAGATCCTACACATCCGTTGGGGAGGAGAACCAAGAAACCTTTCATTAGTAGACGCGTTTTAAAAACTTTGAAGAAAAGCCTGAAAGGGAAAGTCCAAAGAGGACAATATTTGCTAGCCGTGAGCTTGGGGCGTTACAAATGGTATAAAAGCCAGACCCCAGGCGGAGGACACTGGGTCTTGAAGAGGGGTGGATTTGGTAGGGGTCTCACATCATTTGGAGAAAGGAACGAGTGATAACGAGAACACTGAGCCCTAAAGGGAGTGGATTGATAGATCCCACATCGGTTGGGGAAAAGAACAAAACACACTATGTGGAGGACGATGGGCCTCGAATGGAAGGTGGATTTGGCAGGGGAGTGACATATCAATCCCACGTTGGTTGGGGAAAAGAACAAAACACACCGGGTGGAGGACGCTAGGCCTCGAATGGAAGGTGGATTTGGTAGGGGAGTGACAACAAAGACGCTGAGTCCTAAAAGGAGTAGATTGTGAGATCCCACGTCCGTTGGGCTCCGACACGAGTAGTCTTTTAGCTTTTTAGCGTATCCGCTAAAATTAAAATATTTTACATCGTCTTTTCCTCTTCATCTTAGACCTGCCGACAAAAACAGAAAGAATTTGCTTGTTTATGGTTTGAAAAACATAAAAGTTCGAAAGACGAACTGAAAAACCAAAGCCCAACGCACATCGATCGGTCAACACTTTCGAAAAGGGGAAATTTGGTGGATCAAAACTTCAAAATTGTATAGATTTATCGAAAATCAACACATAGATACTGAAGAACGAAGAAATGGGTTATAAATTATAAAGTCGAAAATGAATAATGATTTCATTCCACTATAGTTTTCTGTATACAAACAAGCATCTTCTTACCATAAGCTACAATGGAGGTATTGAAAGAAAATGAAGAAGAAAGGCTACCAAAAAAAGCTCAAAATGGGTGGAGAAAGAACTCTGAAAATTTAAAGAAGAAAAAGAAGAAAGAACAATGGTCAATCAGACAACAACATAAGCGACAAGCCCTCTGGCTTTTTCTGTATGTTGCAGATTTTCTCTATTTCTATGGTATCAATTAAGGATAACCAATCCGACTAAGGTGAAGAATTTACAGGAGCTTCATGCTTTCTTTATTCTCAGGAAGTTCTACATGATTCAATCACTTCGGTTACGGTTTTATGCGTCTCCGGAGATATCATGTTCAACGTCAAATGAAACGCCTGGAGACAAGAAGATCAAACAAATATTATCTGCACAAGATTTTTCAGTCCAAACACACTGGTTGAATATGCAATCAAATAACCATCATCCCAAGAAAACCCCATAAGAGTTTCATGCTGGGATCATTAGGAATGGCTGAATACATACCACAAATCGCTCCAAAACTGGCACAAGAATTGCTAGGCTGTGATCTGGAAGACAGTCGACAATGGCATCGCGTATGCCCTGGCTGTGAAAACAAAGAAACAAAATCCCTTGAACATATCCACAAGAAAGCTTAATTTAGTTGTGTAATATAAGAGAAAAACACTAACCTTTCAGTTGAAAGAAATGCTAGAAGTAGCGCTGAATAAGCCTCAACGATCATCTTTTCTGCTTCCTTTTCACCTTCCAGAAGAGCGACCTCCTCGTTCTGTTCAAATATCACAAATGTAAAGTTTGGTATTATATGATATCAAAATTATTACCTCGGAGCATATCCTTATTATATGTCCAAGGTCACTGCAATACTTGCACTCAATTGGTCCATCAAGTTCGAGTGAAATTTTACTAACCCATGGCAAAGATTCCCCTTCTCCAACTCCTTCGCTTGCTCCTTGGTTGGCCAGAAAGATTGAACATATTAGAGGAATTACGTTGCTATGACCCTTTTCTGGTCCATGCACGCTAGGTATCAAAACACTAGCTGAAGCAAGCCGTGATCTGCGCGATGGTTTAGGCCCCATTAGTTTTTTAAAATTGTGTTCTTCTCACAATTTTTTCACAATGGTCTTTATCTTCGTAAGATAAGATTTGAATTTTTAGCAAAATTCAAAAAACGAAAACTTGTTTATAAGAATATAGAAAGAGGAAAGAGAAGGAGACCCAATGAATTTATGTGAAAAAACATATGTATCAAAACAGCAAACTGCTGCACACTAACCTGTTATGACCATCCTTCTCCACCAAGTTCACAAGCAGGCCCAAAATCGCAACAAGAAAATCAAGCTCTTGATCCGTTAGGTGCTTCTCGTTCTGAGACTCAAATTCGAGACTCAACGTATGACCTTTTAATCCATTTAAGGTGGATGAAGTGGAGCAGAATGAAGGAAAATGGTTGGCAATCAGTGAACACATAGTTTCTAGTCCTCCACAGGAAGCAATTTGTTGACAGCCAACATGATTATCATTGGTCAAGTTCATCAAAACCTGAAAATAGAAGATAGATTGAGCGGATAGAAGATAGATTGAGCGGTGTATATTTATAATATTAACACAAAATAACTACTAATACGTCATCCAAATCCTGGGAGTAGAATAACTGTGATATCCCACATTGGTTGGGGAGGAGAATAAAATACCCTTTATAAGGGTGTGGAAACCTTTCCCTAGCAGATGTGTAATAGAGAAGCCCAAAAACCTTGAGGGGAAGCTCGAAAGGGAAAGCCCAAATAAGATAGTATCTGGATGAATAACGGTTTTGTTGTGTAACTCCGAAAGACGCGTTTTAAAAACCTTGAGGGGAAGCCCGAAAGGGAAAGCCCAAAGAAGACAATATCTGCTAGCAGTGGGCTTGGACCGTTACAAATGGTTCATGAAGTTAATTAGATTATTAGGTATCCAACAGAAGATATTCAACTCAATAATTACCCTGAAACTTTAACATTCAAAAACTAAATGAGAAATAATCTGTAAAGCATGCTAAAGAAAGTGCAAATAATATTAGTAAACCTTGATAGAAGTAAGAAGGCAGTCAGCTACTAGGTTGAATCCCTCCTCATTAAAGGATGCCAAGCTTGAAATTTCATTGAAGAAATGGCTTTCTCCACTGATTGATTCTTTCTCAGTCGTCATCACCTGAGATTTTGATCCATTCTCGAGATCTCTAAATTTGACCACCCCTTTTTTAGCCCGAGATTTCTTCTCTTTCTGTGAAAGTAACTCCCACTTGGAGGGTTCGAGATCACCCTCGTCAAAAGCAAAGGGATCCTGGTCCTCTGAAAGGTTAAGCTCACAAGCAAAAGGATCGGGATGATTATTTTTCTCCACTGGCTGATTATTCAATGCAGTTGCTCCATCATCAGTACTTCTTGATGTCACACTGGATGAACCAGATGTGAAGCATCTTTGCCTCATCTTGAAGAAACTGGAATTTTCCAATGAAGTGCTAGTAGTTCCAGAAGCTGTTAGAGTATTGTCTAATCGAGCCGTGGCACTCCTCATGTTCTGGGATATAATGAAGCTCTTGTCAGACAAAGTACCCTTGGTGTTGCACCATGTCTTTAAATTACTGCTTGGTAGAGTTATCTTTCTGTTTGCTGCAAATGTAAGAGAAATCAATTTTTTTTTAAATACGAAAAGTAACCATTCATGTAAAAGAAAATGATGAAATATGAAACGCTGCATCAAGAATAAAACAGCATGTACAAATTGGAAAACCATTACGTTCATGATCTGCCTCTGCAAGCAATTTGGAAGTTTTGTGAGACCCATCAAGGAGATCAGCTAGCTTCTCATTATTTAAACCAGCAGCAGAACTTTTGCGTAAATAGAGACCTACAATGAAGCGGCATTGATCAACATCAGATGGCTTTGAAAAACAACATAATGAATGAAAATGAAAAGAAAACCCGCGTGTGGTTAGTTACCTGAAAGAATCTTGATGACATTTAACATGATTTCCGTGAAAGATTGCGGTGTTCCTTGACCCTCCAAGTTTCTTTTGATTCCAAGCAAATGACTCTGTCATGAATGTAATTACAAAAAAGATTGAAAAGAAGTCCTAAGAACTGTGTATTTGATTAATTTTATGGGGGGAGAGAGACCACTTTTGTGCATACCTGGTTTTCTTTACTGAGGAATGTGGCATTTTCCATTATCTTCAAGCACTTCAAAAGAAGCATCAGGCTCTGCAGAAAGTTTTCATATCTTGCATCCTGTGTAGACAGTGAAATACGCTTTACACAACCCTGAAACAATGTGCCACAAAATTTTCTGATATTCCATATATTATAAGGATATTCTAACGTATGAAATAGAGACTAAAATTCATCGTTTACCAAGAAATGTAGCTATTATTCATATTGAAATGAAATAAAAACAGTTCTATATCATTTGGTGACTCTTCTGATTAAACCATGGGCCCCAACCAATGATGTCAGACCATACTACACTGAGCTACAGATGACAACCATAGTTCAGCATTTCCTAACAATAACAAATCATAACGAAAAAGAAAATATGGCACTGTTGATATCTATATATACATAAACTTTAAGGTAAAAAGAATACCACTGATTCACTGAAACAGAATTAATAAAGTTACACTTTGTTTTTCTTTTCCTTAGCATTATTCAATTTTTTTTTTCCTATTCTTTGCAAGAAAGAGGAGGAAAGTCAAAGGTATCAGTTCTAGGTTTGTAGGCTAAATTTGGAATACGATTATGCAATCAATGATTTTCGTGTTCTTCGGTATTTATAAAACAACAAGGAAAAAACTAATTCAATTTCTGTGCCAATAGATTCAGAAAGGAGGAAATATTTGTGAATGAATGCAATTAAAGCTACCATTTAAAGTTTAAGGTTAGAAAGGGAATTGGATGAATATATATCAATTTGTCTAAATATGGGTGTTCTGCTGGCATTCACTTCAAATTTCTTTTTGTAATTATTCTCCCACTGTGATCAATTCATATTGGGGTATCTTTCTGTAACCTTTGTTGGGGAGAGTACTTTTCATTTACATAATTAATTTTTTGAAACTATGCTTTCATTGAGAAAAATGAAAGAATAAACAAGGTAACTACTAAGAGACGTCCAACAAACTACCGAGCTCTCGTCCAAGAGAATGAAGCCTAAATGACCATTATAAAAAAACCTTAGAAACAAAAGCCCAAACTAAGGTATTAAATCTAATGATCTCCCATGACCCCTCCCGATACCTCTCTCCCCCTCTAACAATTTTATGGTTTCTCTCTAACTAAATACTCCATAAAACAGCAAAGAAGCAAGCCCAGTGCCAATGATTTCCTGTTTACCATAAAAATAAAGCTGGATCCTTCCCTAAATTTCCATCCCCACGTTGTAGCTACTGCAGATTTGTATAACGAAACAGTAATGAGATCCCAAAAAACATACAGGCTCACACCTCCATATTGGAATGGCAATCCTTGGCAACCTCAAAGACAGCGTCAAGTCCTCCTAGCTCTCGCAATTTTTCCTTGAAGTCGCCTCCATTTTTTCTTACAGCACCAGATGCTTCTGAGAGGATGATGGGAGATTCACAAGAATTAGCAATATAGAACACTGAATTGGCAAGATTCAGAATGTGAAACATGCGGCTAACATATGAAGCAAACAAAAACAGACGTTATGGTTGTGAAGTTAGCCAAGTGGCCAAGAATGTGCATGAACTATTTAAACCATATGCAGTAACTCCACGTGGAAAGATAACATAACATACAAGTTATAGATTTGAATCCCTAACTTTTTGGGGGAAAAAAAAAGAGAGAAATTTTAGCTATCCAGAAAGCGGGTTGAACAAATAAAATTAGTTATTAGGTCAAATACTGAAACTACATAGAAATTCTTTAATAAGCCAATCCCCATGTATCATTAAAAAAGAAAGCATGGTGTTACTTGACAAAAATATAAGGAATTGAATGAACTTTTAACGAACAGAACGTTCATAGTCAAACATCTAAGAATAAATTCTTCCAATGTTGGCAGGAGGGAAATCCATAAATGGTATCTAAAGACTAAATAATTATTTGACCATCTATCTGTTCAAGCCCATTGGCCAGGAAGCTTCATTCATCATGGTTAACGACTTATAACTTCTTCACTTAACATCTACAAGGCTTGAAATTCCTCGGATATGTGATCACTATAATAAAAGCAAATGATGTAATTTCTAACATGAGACAGACGAGAGGATTGTATACCTTCAAGGGAAATGGTAGTCAAGCAAGCTTTCTCTATAGTCAGTAACGCAATCCATTTAGGACACAACTCTGGTCTATCAGCTGTGCCAATGTCTATGCTTCTTGATTTTATTTCCTTGCAACTTACAAGAATTTCTTCAACTTTTGACAAAATTGCAGAAGAACTGGAGTCCAATCTTGTTGCTGTACTTTGTAGGATGTCAGAATCCGTTCGAAGTACTAAAAGTTTATGGCCAATTCTTGGTGCTTTCACTTCAGCAGCCATAGAGAGAATTGGTTTCAACAATTTAATTAAAAAACTAACATAATTTGGTGATTCGAGAAGGTGATCGTCTTGACCCTGAGATTATGAAATGAAAATATATTTGAGAGCCTTATTATCATCATAACGCGCGTCTTTGCTTGAGAGGGTTTAATACAAAAGAAGTGAACATTATTAGATACAATTCAGCATACAGCTCCATACTCTTAAAACACCATAAATGGTTGAACTCAATAACTAAGGAGAACACAATACGTTAAAGAGCAAGATCACTTACATCACCCGTCAAAATGTAAAAAAGAGTTGCAGCAGCTAGATTGCTGGCTGAGTCATCAAAGCTAAGACCTAAAACCGCATCAATTATTGTCCTTGCCATCCTAAAACAATATATTCGAGTTCAAATACAAATTTGCAAAATCGAGCACTAAAAAATGGAGAGTGAGAGTCTTTACTGTCGACAAAATTTAAAATATCCAAAAATAAAAGAACCAACTTTATATTCAGTTTCTATGCACATCATGTTCAAAAAAACCTATCATGAGCAGAGTTAAGGCATCCATACTTCATCAAAGAGAAGTTTTCATTATAATAATTGGGGAGGAAGACCATGAATTTCTCATACATTAACAAACAAATTAAGAATTTGAAGAACTTTCTGTTTTCCAGTCTTCAATCTTCACCTATAACTATGAGTAACCAAAAGGCAATTAACTTTTACATACCCATGAGTTCGTAGAAGCCGCCGTTGCTGCGCGGTACTGCAAATAGATAACAAGGACAACAAACTTGCCCTTTTGATCCGAACTTGCTGACCCTTCCTCAGCCCATCCAACGCGAAATTCACCTCATCTACGTGCTCCATCATCTCCCCAAACTCCTGGGCTTCCATTAAAGTCGATGTAGAAGAAATCGCCAGCTGCGAACACTTAAGCACCTCTAGTTCCCTTTTCTCAATCTTGACTTTCTTGGACTTCTTCTTGCCCCCGTTCAACGAATCGTCAAAGGAGGATCTTATAGGGTTTGCTGAAAACGAACCTTGTGAGGAATTCGTGCCGTATGGCTCAGAATCGAAAGTGGACCATCTAGAAGAGGAGTCTTGTGACGAGAAAGCGATGCCAAATAGCGGGTCCTGAGAACTTTCCTGAGACAGAGAGTCACCAAAAGAATCGTGAATGGCGTCGTTAGAGGAGTCGGATAAAGACCTCGGAAGACCACGATTCCGGCGGCCGTACTTCCTGACGATCATCGCTGGATCCTAGGCGACAATTGGGTAGCTGCTTAGCTTATCTTCCAGCTCTCGAGCATAACATTTGAAGAAAAGCGAAGGGCTTTGAGCGGTCGGAGCAAAACACAAATCCGACGGAGTTGGTGGAGCTGAGAACAATCCAAGACTTGGTCTCCAAACTCTTTCAGCACGATTAAACGAATCAGGCCTTCAGGGTTTCTTCTGATTTCGGATGTAAAAGATGTTTTCTTCTCTTCTACCATTGGCGTGAGATAAGGCTAATACCGTAATTTCCTCTCGTGAACTTATAGAACAATTATACTACTGTTTCATAAACGAATGCTTTCATAATGTACTATGGTGTCTTCTTTAATCTAACTGAAATTCGTAATTTACATACATACATATATATATATATATACACACATATATACATATATATTCTATATATTGGTATAATTTTCAACTCAACTTTTTATAATCTCCAAAAGTCTTCACTTCAATGTTGTTCGTCTCCGGGCGATTTGAGTTATAAAGACAATTGCAAAATGTTACAAGTGCACTCTTATGACAGTGGGTTGACGATTATGTCACACTTATTCTAACATAGTGATCAAGCTAGCCGTGATAAATTTAGACTTAGCAGACAATGTCAGCATATGCTCAAACCTCAAGTCACGTTTGCGAAAAATATTTTAGAAAACGTAAGTGATGAAATACATTTGAAAACAATTTGAAGAAAACAACGTTATATGGCTATAAGTAAAGAAATGAACCTCGCGACTTAAATAACGTGTATGAATAAAGAACAACTTAGTCATATCACTTGTTAATATATTTTGGAGCCTTTAGTCTTAATGGGTATAGACATGATTTTGGTGAACGTCGTACCTCCGTATTGACACAAACATGAAACAATAAAAACCTATATAAAATGAAAGTACGAAAAAAAAAAAAGACTTGAAACGGGCATGCAGTCAGACAAACATGACCGAAACATCGAAAGAATCAATCCTATAAATATCATTGCTGCTGCAAGAGTGTCACATTTACTACAAAGCTGCAAGTTCATGAAGTCCTTTAAGTGGGAAGGGTAGGTAGAGGTAGCATCTTCCCAAACCACATCGAAAGTGTTCTAAGGGCATCCAATCAACTCAACAACGTTTGGAGGTCTAACATTTGAAATGGTTCTGATCTCTGTCAAAGCTCCTTGCTTACGACTCTATAGAGAGTTTAGAGCGGCGTGTGAGTGAGGCCTCTAGAGAGATAGATTGTGAGATCTCACGTCAATTAGAGAAGGGAATGACAACAAGGGTTAGCGAGAACACTGGACCCTAAAGGGACGGATTGTGAGATACAGCATCAGTTGGAGAGGGAAACGAAACATTCTTTATAAAGGTGTGGAAACCTCTCCCTACTAAACGTGATAAGATAAGAAATCACTACAAGGGGAATAATATTCGGATTACCTTGTTGATCGAATATCTCAAGGCAAAAAGAACGCTTGATTGAGATTTAAATCACTCCACAAGCAAGATCGATCACGTCTAGCTTGAATGATTCTTGTTGATCAAATATCTCAAGGCAAGAACACTTGCTTGAGATTCGAATCACTCCACAAGCAAGATTGATCATGTCGAGCTTGAATGATTCTACATGCAACCTAAACAACATAGAATTGCAAAGAAACTTAGTCATTGGCTAAAGAAAAAGTACAAATGCTTCTTTTACTATATTTTCCAAGTCTGCTTATAAATACAACATATAAGGCTTTATATAGCCTCAAAAATGAAACTATTAATAGCATTTCAATAGTTGTAACATTTATACTCTATGGCCATAATTAGCCATTATGTAGATGCAACCTAAATAAATAAAAAGTCTTAAAATACAGAAATACAATAACTCTCACTTGTAACCCACCCAAAATTTATAACAATCAAACTTCATTCTTCCTCAACGTGGCATGAATTGAAACATCTTTTGATAATTTTGACAACCTTTTCTTCACATCTTCATTGAAGTATATTTTATAATTGATGTCTCTTGGTTCATATCAAAACGCGTTTTAAAAACCTTGAGGAAAAATTCGAGAGGAAAAGCTCAAAGAAGACAATATTTACTAGCGGTAAACTTGGGCCGTTATAGTTTCATTATTGCAACTTGTACTCCACTCCTTATTTCAACGTCTGATGTTTGGCTAATTTGAAGCTAAGCTTCCAAGGAGTTGATTCCAGAAGCTTAATAGCTAGTTCAAACTCAAACGAACTCAAATTACACATTATTAAGTTGGTCAGATAACTGATATCAGCTCAATTCTTAAATGCCTTCATTATTAACATCTGAAGAACACGAGTACTGACAGAAGAAAACAATCTTAGAAAGCATGCAAAAAGCCTTTTTGTAAACTTGGTTGTTGGGTTGGGTTGGGTTGGGACCATGGTCTGGCTGTTGGATGTGGAAGCAGCTGAATTTTTAGAGGCCACGTTCCAAGCGACGATAACACACTGCAGCCGTGTGTCCAGCCTTTTTGCAAACTTGGCATATTGGTTTTGAGCCAGACTTCTGCCCCTGCTCCCGCCAAGAAAGTTCTTCGCATAACTCTGATTTATACTTCTTGTTTGTCGTTGAAAACCACTGGATGTGTTGTGTTTGCATGTATTTGTCCTAATCCCAGTAGGGCAGGGTCGCTTAATGAATATTTTTTAAAAGACTCGAGCTATTTGCTACCTCTATTTCAAGTAAAGACAAGACACTCTTGTACGGTTGACGACGGTATTTTATTTTCTTTGCCTTGAGGTAGTATAGAGTATTTTTATTTTTAATGTTTTATTTAATATTTTGCTAGGTTGTTTAATATATTTTTGAACATGTAAATCTGTTAAAAAATAAAATATTACAAAAGAGAAAAAAAATGGGCCTTTTCCATTGAACACATCCATGTGCTTTTGGACACCAAATTCCTTCTCCAATTGGCTGCCCATTTGAATTTTGGGGTATGGTGGGGGCTTCTTTGACCGTTTGCCGGTGAAGAAACTGTCCAAGAAGCATATGCTTCTTTTTTCAGTTAATTATATTTAGTTAAAGGTCCGTAGAGGAGGTTGGACCCTTTGTACGGTTATGCAACTCACTCGAGCCGTATCATCGAGGTGTGCAACCCACTCGATAAAATGTAGTGTCACAATCGCATTCTTGTGGTAACGGGACAACGATTGTGCAACACTTATTCTAATTCGACGAATAAGTCAGTCGTGAAAAATTCAAAGTTCGTAGACAACGTCGACCTATGCTCGAAGTTCAAGTCATATTGGAGAGAAATGTTTTAAAAAATGTTAGAAAATAATTTGAAAGAAAACAAAGTTATAATTCATCAACAATCACTTTGATAACATATAATTCAGGTAGAAATAAGTGACACGACATGAAATAGTAAAAACTTATCTATGATGAAAGTAAAAATGATTTTAGAACGGGTGTGCAGTCATGGATAACACGTCCTGGATAAGCATGACCGGTACATTTGACATGCAGTTATAAACAACACGACTTGAACAAGTGTGACCGTGACACACAACAGCCTAGTCCTATTAATAATAGATTTCCCCTTAGTGTACCAAATAACTAGTCAAATAGGTTTAATAGCTTTAAAAAATTAGCGATAACGTTGAAGATTCAAATCTAGGAATGAATGGTTATTAATGCTTTGAACTCTTTACGACAGCCAGAGAATGATACATTTTTTAGATTGGAGTATAGAAATATGAAAATAGTTCTTATAAATATATTTTAAGATTAAAAATATTTAAATGCCTTGATTTACTTTAAAATACAATTATGATAAGATTAAAAATGCCTAAATAAAAGTAAATGGATATTAACAGATTTTTTTTTTGAAGACTCAATTTTTAATAATTAATTTTATTAAAAAAAAGAAAAAAGAAAAATGGAAACAAAGCGTGGGAAAGTATTTGTTCTCGGGTTGACTGCACTTGAAGCTGAAAGAGCAGCAGGCATTTGCATTTTCATAAGAGGTTTGTTTATATTATTGAGCAAGGACGAGGGCGAAGGGCGAAGGGAGAAGAGCGAAGGGGGGCGGTGAAGGTACTGGAATGGGGAATCTGCTGCTGTGTGAATGCTCGGCCAACGCCAAACCCTAAGCACAAAGCAGAAAATCAAAGGCACCCACCAAAATTTTAAAAAAGCCAAATCGAAAGCCACCCACATTAACCCCACTACTCTCTCAACAGTGATACCTGTCATCCTCAATTGCGACTTTCCACCACTTACGTCCTCTCTCTCTCTCTTTCTATATAAATTAGGGTTGTCGTCTTTTCAATGAGTCAAGTTTCCAACGCTACGGAAGGGGAGGAAGAACCCCTGGTTCAGCCTTTGGAGCTTCCCAAAGGGTCCGACAAAACTGAAGTTGTGGCTGTTGAGGAGCAGGTTATGGAGAAACCCGAAGATCCAATGGACGAGGACTTGATCAGTCCGGCTACTGTTTTTCGAATCAAGCTCAAGCAGCCAAGATCCAATTTGCAGTACAAAATGAGTGTTCCTGAGCTCTGTCGCAATTTTAGGTTAGTTTTGCTTCTTGGGTTTTAACTTTTAGCTGCTGTTTATTTTATGGTCTTTGGATATTCATGCTCAGCGAGTTGAGCTAGGTGTTGATACGTGCTTGGAATTGTATGATTGTTGCGTTGAGGTGTAAATTGGGTATGCACTTCGTGCTTTTGGTGCCCATTTTTTTTGTTTGATTTTTTATGGTAAATAGTCAAATGGTTATGGCACGTGGAGAATTGGGTGCAATTGCTCCCATTTACTAGTTTCTCAATTCGGTGGGTTTATGCTTCAAGTTTTATCTTATAGGATTTAAGTTACTTCAGGGAGCTTCAATTTAATCCTTCTCTGCTGGTTTTCTTTTTTCAGTGCTGTTGCTTGGTGTGGTAAGCTGAATGCTATTGCCTGTGCATCGGAGACATGTGCAAGAATTCCAAGGTTAACATTCGTTTATCTTTTGATCACGTTTTGAATGAGTCATGTGGGTTCGTGGTTTCATCTCAGAGGAGCATACGATGAAATAAATCGTATCCCATCCCGAACTATTTTCATTTCTAGAAATTGTTTGCTCTGCATACGCCAGGAATTGAAGGAATTTAGTTGTACAATTAAAGTTCATCTTATAACTACAGCTACACTCTTATTTATGAAACACGTCCTGGAAATCGATGTCAAGAGAATTTTTTCCCCTTCTCCGGACATGGTGTCTAATATGTAGTCCAAATAAAGGATTCTACTGCCGTTACCGTATTGATTAAACCATGTTTCTTATTTTGTCTTCTAAGTGATTATCATCTTTTGACAGTTCCAATGCAAACCCACCATTTTGGATCCCCATTCATATTGTGATTCCTGAGCGACCAACCGAGTGTGCCGTGTTTAATGTCATTGCAGGTATGGTGTATGCTAATGTGCTAATATACCTTACCGTTCCGTTACTCATTAACTTTATAGTGATATTTTACCGGTGGGATCTTTACAACCACCAAGTATGGAGATTTTAGTATGTCTGTTTGTAAAGCTGGGGATCCAATAAACCTAGAATTTTTGGCTTTAGTAGTATTCTTTTGCTTTGTTAGCTTGCAGCTGTTATTTTATTTTGGTCGTAACGATCGTATCCTGAATTCTTTAGTTTATTTCTGCTGCTTATTTGGGTAGTTGGGCGGTTAGCTTGGTCCTTCCTCTGTATAGAGGGCCGGGCCTTTATTTTGTAAGTAGGGTACTGTTTTAAATAGAATTCCTTAGAGTTTTACAGTCTGATACATTGATTGACTGTAGTCCTTTGATTGTTGATTCTTGATAATCCTTCTCTACATTTTCTGGCCCTTGTATTGGTTTTTCATATCAGGATAACAGTTGGTGGCTATTTACATAGTCTAACGAGTAAAGAACTTGGGAGAAAGTTCAGTTTGTTTAGGACAATTGAATAGGAGAGGTATCACTGTCGGTAGAACACCATTATTTCAGGAAAAATAAAAAATAAATTAATTTTTATGATTTTCCCCCAGATGCATTTTATTTTCCTTATTCAAAATTTTAAAACGTTCTTGACATTTTCAATCAAATGTATTTCACATTCTGCAGATTCTCCACGTGATTCGGTACAATTTATTGAATGGTCACCAACTTCCTGTCCACGTGCTTTGCTTATAGCTAATTTCCATGGGAGGTCAACTATCTGGACTCAGCCATCTCGAGTAAGCTCAAATTTTATTTCTTTCTTTTGCAGAATTAAGATTCCAGAATGATTGATGTTTTTAAAGGTTCATGTCACGAACTTTGCCTATTAGTGGTCTTGCATGTGCTCTTGAACTAAATATGTTTTTGGCTGCAAGCATGCATCTTTTCTTGTTTTAGTTTGTTTTACCGTTCTATTTTCCTCCAGGGTCCAGCTAACCTTGTTCGTGATGCTAGCTGCTGGCAGCTTGAGCATGAATGGCGACAAGATATTGCAGTTGTTACGAAGTGGCTGTCAGGGTTGTCTGCTGTATGTTATTATCTATGATATGTAGTTTTAATGGTGCATTTACTTTCTAAGTTATGCTATTAGTTTGTAGGCTGCGATTAATTTTCCTTTTAGCAGTTTCATTAATTCTTATATGGTGGGAAGTTGGTTGAAGTGTAAGGCCGATTTCTGCTATGAAAAATTTATGATGATGATTGTCCCTTCATATCTTTTGCCCAGTTTGCTTGTTACTCTTAAGGTTTAGACTTAAGATCAATCTAATAACCTTTCTAGAATTTAACTTCTTAGCAATTGTAAATGCTGCGCAAGTACACTAACTCAAGCATAAAGGTAGTACTTGAAATTTCATTTGGTTTTGAATGATTCATTGGAGCTTCTCTATTATGTTAAATTTGTAATGAGAGGTTTACTCATACATCTATATGCATTTTTTTTAATCAATCATGGCATTGCCTTGCATTCCCTCATTTTGGTGGTAATTATCGTTTCTTTTAGTTTCAATCGATCTCATACCTTAGGTCAATTGTCTTCTTTTTCATTTTGGCGACTACTTTCTGAATAATTTTTTAACATGTTCAAAATACCAGTATAGATGGCTTTCAGCAAAATCTAGCTCATCAAACTCCAAACCAAATTTCGAGGAAAAGTTTCTTCCACAGCAGTCACAAACGTCAGGTTGCTCCGAACTTTAAATTATTTTCATATCATTTACGTTTGCTTGTATCTGATTCTACAGATTTGTAGCTCAGGATCCAGTTATCAACCTTGGAACATTTGATTCGCTGCTGCTCTGTGTTGTTTATAAAATTATCTAAGTATTTTTTTTTTGTCCAATGTTCCTAAATGTCCACCTTGAATTAGCCCAATGATCAAAGGGGCAAACTAGCAATCTATTTATTATTATTAATTTTTTGAGTTAATGAGTTCAAACCACAGTGCCATTTACCCTAGATATTAAATGTCCTACAAGTTTTTTGATAACAAATATTGGACGTTTTGGTTTTTGTCTTGTGGGAACTACCCAAAGTATGTGTGCCCTTACTTGGGTACCCTGGTTTTTTAAAAAAAGAAAGAAATATATGTCCCGAATTTGTTGAATATTCTTAAGAGATGTCTAATGCAGTAATTTGCTTGTGTTTCAGCTAGGTGGCCAAATTTTCTTTGCGTTTGCTCGGTTTTCTCTTCAGGCTCTGTTCAACTTCATTGGTCCCAGTGGCCTTCTAGTCTTAATAGCTCACCATCAAAATGGTTCTGCACAAGTAAAGGACTATTGGGCGCTGGACCAAGTGGGATCATGGCTGCTGATGCCATCATAACAGATAGTGGTGCCATGCACGTGGCAGGGGTTCCAATTGTAAATCCATCCACTGTTGTTGTCTGGGAGGTTACTCCTGGCCCTGGAAATGGTTTTCAAGCCACTCCGAAGACAAGCACGAGCAATGGGGTCCCTGCTCCACTCAGTCCTCCTAATTGGTCTGGTTTTGCGCCATTGGCTGCATACCTGTTTAGCTGGCAAGAATTTTTATTATCTGAGTTAAAGCAAGGAAAAAATAAGACGCAAGATGTTAATGATAGTATTCCACTTCATTGTTCACCAGTTTCTAATTTTTCTGCATATGTCTCTCCTGAGGCTGCAGCTCAATCTGCCACAACTACTACGTGGGGTTCTGGAGTTACTGCTGTTGCCTTTGATCCAACTCAGGGTGGCTCTGTTATAGCTATTGTAATAGTCGAGGGTAATTATCTGTACAATGAATTATAACTTAGCTTCTCATTCATATCCTGAAAACTTCATTAATTTTTTTTGCTTTATTTTCCTGTGAGAGGAACTCTTTCACCATGTGGGAAGTGTGGACGTCTAGAAATATATGCATTTTTTATGATGTGAGGGGATTGCTGGCTTGGTATAGAGCTTAATTAATAATACCTTTCCATGGGCTTTGATCTTCAAACGTTTTTGCAATTGCCTGCTTTTTCCCCCTTCCTTTTGGTAACCTCTTTCTTCTTTATTTTTGTTTGATCTTAATTCTTGTTTTTTGGGCAAAATCCATTATACAACCCAGTCCTTAATCTTATTGTTCCTTTATCGGTTAAAAGAAATTTAACCTTTTCCAATTAGTCCTTTTTACATTTCTCAGTCTGATGATCAATTACTCATGCAGGACAATACATGTCTCCTTATGATCCCGATGAAGGTCCTTCAATTTCTGGGTGGAGAGTGCAACGCTGGGAATCTTCACTTCAGCCTGTTGTTCTACATCAAATTTTTGGAAGTCCCACTGCCAGCTTTGGTGGTCAGGCACCCATGCAAACAGTTTGGTTATCTAAAGTGGACATGAGTATTTCACCAACTAGTGATTTTAAATCTAATCAATCAACAGCATCAGGACCAAACTCTGATCTACAGAAGTTGTCTGGAGCTTATGTTGATAAGGCAAAAAGAGTTTGTTTTGATCCATTTGATCTTCCCAGTGATGTTAGAACACTTGCTCGAATAGTGTATTCTGCTCATGGTGGCGAAATTGCTGTTGCTTTTCTCTGTGGTGGGGTGCATATTTTCTCTGGTCCAAACTTCGCTCCTGTCGAGAACTACCAGATCAATGTTGGACCAGCCATTGCGGCCCCTGCCTTTTCTTCCACTAGCTGCTGTTCAGCGTCTGTTTGGCATGAAGTGAATAAGGACTACACCATGTTGAAGATCATTCGTGTTCTTCCTCCTGCATCTCCTAACAATCAGCTGAAGGCAAACTCTTCAACTTGGGAGCGTGCAATTGCTGAAAGGTGACTTGATGGTGCTCATTCTTTGGTATTTCTTATAATCCAATGACAATATTATGTGCTACTTCTCCGCTGAAGTATTGGATGAGTTTTCTTGTCATGGTTCTGATTATGAATATTTATTTTTAATGTAGATTTTGGTGGAGCCTTCTTGTCGGTGTTGATTGGTGGGATGCTGTTGCCTGTACGCAGAGTGCTGCTGAAGATGGCATTGGTATGAATGATTGAGTTTTTTGTTATTGTCGCAACAGAAATGACAGTGCAAGTGAGAGGTCAAGATTCGTTTAAATAACACGATAGTTTTTGAAAGTCATTTCTAATTGATGAATATGTCATTTCAGTTTCTCCAAATAGCGTCATAGCAGTGTTGGATGCTGATTTTCATTCACTTCCTTCTAGCCAGCACAGGCAGCAGTATGGTCCTGTAAGTTCTCTATTGTTTTGTTATCACCGAAAATAGCAATTTGAGTCTATTCGAACTATTTTTGCATTCAGCTACCCAGATCTCAGAGTGCACGCTATTTTTTGTTTTTTTTATTTGCATTTCTGGAGGCTTTTGTTCATTGATTTAAGCTACCTTATGAATCCATTATTTGTGTCTGTTTTTCCTTCTTTTATCTGATTGGAGGTTTGTACTGTGTTTGTTTCATTTTCTGGCTTATTCTGGTAATCCTTTATCACTTAAGTTGTGGGATAATTTACATCTAATGTGAAACTTCAAGATCAAGTTGTTTCATGTGGTGGTTCCTGGTGTACCATAAAACTTGTGAGTTATGGTGGCATCAAATGTTAAGTTTAATCCTGTTGATTGAAAATTGCTTTGAAACTCTTTTGTTGGCTACTTGATTTCGTGTTTTACTATGGAGGAATGCTATGGAAGAAAACTATTGTAAATATGTTATAAAGGAGGAGCAGGGTTCCTATCTCATGCTGTCCCTCTAGTTCTTGTAGCCCTTCATGTGGTGTTTTCCATTGTGAGAATATTTTTCGTTAAAAGTTCAGATTAAAGTGGATGGTGGCACTGGTAATTTGGGTTTGGTTGGACCCTTGGCCTGAAGTGGTTTCCCATAGGAGAAGTTTCCTTGGCCTTTTAGCTTGGCTTTGGATAAAAGAATCACAATGAAAGGGGCCTGGTGTGCTTCCTTGAGTTTCTGGCCAATCATCTTTAGAAAAGACTTCTCGAGAATTCTTTGCTCTTATAGCTCTTCAGCTTCCCTTTCTCTCAAGACAGTGGTGCTAGTAATTGGCTTCTTGAAAAATCAGGGTTCTTCTCAGTGAAATCTTTGTTGTCCTGTCTTTCACAGGGTCCTCAAGTTGTCCAGTCGGCTCTATATTTAGGTCGGGTGAACATTATTGGCGAAGTGCAACGAAGTTCTTCATGTTTGTTCCTACAACCGAACTTGTGCTGTTTATAAGGCTTTAGAACCAAGACCACCTGCTTCTTTTCTGCCCAGCAGCTTAAGACCTATGGTGCGAACTGTTGGGATTTTTTCAATAATCTTTTTTTATGCTCAGAAATGTGAGAGAATGACTTCTCTTAGACTTTGTGGTCTTAGCTTAAGGATAAAAGGCAACGTTTTGTTCATTAATAACTTCCCAAAGTTTCTTCAATGTTACTACTTTCTGGAACATTGATGAATGGTGGGATGAATCTGTCTTTGTTTCTATTTGTCGGTGTCTTAGGTTCTATATGTCTTCGTTCGAGACCCTATTTGCACAGCCATTTTTGTTTATTTCATCGTGTTTTTATCTTAAAAGATATTCACATTGACCTTCTTCTCAATTTCTGAGTGCTGGTTAATCATATTGTAGAGAATCGTGACCTGTTTTCGTAACTGCCTACGTACTTATTTTCATTTTTTTTTTCTTTTGTCCACAAAACAGAGCTTGGACAGGATAAAATGTAGATTACTGGAAGGCACTAATGCCCAAGAAGTCAGGGCAATGGTTTTAGATATGCAAGCAAGATTGTTGCTGGATATGCTGGGCAAAGGAATTGAATCTGCTTTAATAAACCCGTCTGCTTTACTATCTGAGCCATGGCATGCATCCGGTGAAACATTATCCGGCATTGATCCTGAAGCAATGGCGGTAGAACCAGCACTGATCCCTAGCATTCAGGTTTGATTTGTCTAGCTTCAAATTTGTCCTTTATATATTTATTTCAGTAAAAAAGCTAGAGTATTGATGCATTCATAGGAACTTATGAAATGCTTTTGTCTTTCACCACGATGGCGTGGCTTGGGTATATTGGCCCTCCAAATATGGCTAGCCACTTTTTAGCAGAAAAGAGTAGCTTTCTAATGGGCATGAGTTAATTGAACTGTGGGAAAGGGCATGAGTTAATTGCCCCTCTCTCTCTTTTACTTTTAGATTTATCAAAATCATCTCTTTCCCTTATTTTGAGGGTTGCAAAGTGATGCAGGCTTACGTTGATGCTGTCCTTGATCTTGCTTCACATTTCATTACACGTTTGCGACGTTATGCTAGTTTCTGTCGCACTTTGGCAAGTCATGCTGTTACAGCTGGAACTGGTAGCAACCGAAATATGGTAACTAGTCCTACCCAGAGTTCTGCATCTCCTGCGACAAGCCAGAGTGAGTTCACTCGATTTCCTTATATATGAATTGTTGAAAAAGAGATCTCTCTGTTATCTTCCCATATTGAAAATAGTAAAGTTTTCAGATTTCAGACGATTTGTTTCTTTATTTGTTCAGTTTTATTTATTTCATTAAATTTTAAAATGTTTTAATAGTTTTGTTTGTTTATGAATGAATTTTATTTTATTTATTAATTAGCAGCTTTAAGATGGCTTATTTTCTTTGAACTTGCGGAGTTGATGCCTAGAAAACTCCTTTGTTGCTTTGTTCGAAAATGAAGGCATGATCACATCCAGGTTAATCTAGGTTGCATGTAATTTAAAATTTTTATCGCATGTTTCCAGGTGCTCAAAGCGGTACAACAAGTTCAGGAAGTACCCAGATGCAAGCATGGGTACAAGGTGCGATTGCCAAGATTAGCAGCACAACTGATGGAGTATCCAGTTCAAGTCCAAACCCCATTAGTGGTTCATCTACCTTTATGCCAATAAGCATAAATACTGGAACTTTTCCTGGAACCCCAGCTGTTCGGCTTATTGGGGATTGCCATTTTTTACATAGATTATGCCAACTTTTGCTCTTCTGTTTTTTCTTTCGCCGAACACAGCTTCCCCGTTATATTAGTAATTCACAAAAAAATGCTGATGCAAACATCCAAAAGCCTCAACCCGCTGTTCCTGGGAAAGTGGAGGAGATTAGCTCCAATTCTGTCAAGCCAGTGCCAAATATAATTAAGCCTGAGGAAAGTCAAATAGCTCGAGCTGTTCCGCTTGTAACTGGAGCTAAAGGAGCTGAAGAAGGGCTTGCTGGTAGGTCAAGAATCGGTACAGGCAATGCTGGTCAAGGATATACTTCTGAGGAGGTAGAACAAGTTATTTTTTTCGAGTTTTGGTACAGATTATCTATTCCTTTCCTCCTTTTTAGGCTTCTTGGGATAATACCTAGTTTACCCGAGCTTTCTAGTTGGTGGTATTTACCATTGGTGGTATGGGCATCAGGGTGATTCTTTTTATTTGCAAGGATAGATCCTAATTTGGCATGAAGTTAATTAGGTGAGTTCATAATTTTAGTGTAAAAGAAGGCTTCAACTGCTTTAATTCTTACTCTGCAGGTGAAAGTCCTTTTCCTCATACTTATAGATCTCTGCCGCCGTACTGCTAGTCTTCCACATCCATTACCAGTCTCCCAGGTTGGGAGTAGTAATATCCAAGTGCGTCTGCATTATATTGACGGCAACTATACTGTATTACCTGAAGTTGTGGAAGCATCCCTTGGTCCACATATGCAGGTATTTAATGTTTGTTGCTTTCATGGATTACGGAGTTTGTATCTTATTTTCCCATAAAATGTTTTGTGGCAATGAGTTAAGGAATTGATACTTTTTATCCCATAATCATGAAAATGCTAATAATATATGAAGTACTACTGTTATAACAGAAGACCAAATAGTTTCTTTGATTCTGTCACTTATCGCCCCCCTTGAGATGGTCAAAGAGACCATATGGATAGTTGAAGATAATTTCTAACTTTGATGGTGGTTGGGCGTAGGTCTAACACTGAACATTGACCTAACATCTGCTGTGTAACTGGAAGTATTTTTTTCGAGTTTTATTATTATTATTATTAAATGGAGAAACAAACAGGAAGTCCTAGAGTTAGACATTTACTTGTCGATCTGATTACAATCATATGACTACCTTTGTCCTCTACTCGGGAGTGATTTATCTTTGATATGTGCCAGTTGGAGGATTTTTTGTTGGGGCAACCTTTTGCAGCCCTTGTGCTCGTTTTTCATTGTTCCTCCGTTTTGTGCTTTAACACCCCCCCCCCCCCCCCCCCCCCCCCCCCCCCCCCCCCCCCCCCCCCCCCCCCCCCCCCCCCCCCCCCCCCCCCCCCCCCCCCCCCCCCCCCCCCCCCCCCCCCCCCCCCCCCCCCCCCCCCC
>NW_019268560.1:2898721-2965928 GCF_002738365.1 Cucurbita moschata | reverse complement strand
CCCCCCCCCCAAATGATAATAATAATTTTCCTTCTGATGGTCTGGGCTGCGTAGAATATGCCCCGGCCTAGAGGTGCAGATGCTGCTGGTCTGTTGCTTCGGGAATTAGAACTCCACCCTCCAGCTGAAGAATGGCACAGGCGGAATATGTATGGTGGGCCTTGGTCTGATGTAGATGATTTGGGATCCACAGACGATAATTCCAAGCTTAGTAATTCGTCAGACCCACTTGATCTCAACTCATTGGAAAATTGCAATGTTTATTATGGAGCTAATGGTTTGTGGCCTAGGAAGCGCAGGATGTCTGAAAGAGATGCTGCTTTTGGCTTGAATACGTCCATTGGTCTCGGAGCATACCTAGGTATAATGGGATCTCGTAGAGACGTTGTGACTGCTGTCTGGAAGACTGGTCTTGAAGGGGTTTGGTATAAGGTTCGATATGTAGTTCCCTTGTCACTCTCTCATATTATTTCAATGATTCAAGTACAGTGACGTTTCTTTTGAAGTATTGAGACTTTGAGAAAATTTCATTCCAAAATCTCCTACATATTTAGTTCAATAAAAAGGATACATTTTTTTTTTCGCTTAAATTGTGTCAGTATTTTTAAAATTTATTCAACTCTAGGAAGCAGAAGCCAATGAGTTATTTTGCAATAATATCAGTTTGCTGCAACATGCTTCTAGATTTAAATGGCGTCATGTTTATGGTGTATTACTTTAAATTTAGAAGGATTGACTACTTCTACAGACTATGCGTTGCTAATCTTTGTGTTGTATTCATTGTGATTCTTCCGACTTTGTGATTTGCAGTGCATGAGATGTTTGAGGCAGACATCAGCCTTTGCTTCACCTGGTGCTACTAATGATACTACTCAAAACGAGAGGGAGACTTGGTGGATTAGCCGATGGGCTTATGGATGCCCAATGTGTGGTGGAACATGGGTTCGAGTAGTATAGTTATGCCTTGTCATGTACAACCCTGGCTTCAACAATAGGGTCGCAATACTCACGTTCATCCAGTGATGTTCATTGTGTCATTTATAATTTTGCGGACCAAAATTTTAAAATGTCCTTTCCTTAAGTTCATGCAATCAAATTGCTTCATTTGATAAAATACGGTTACATCAGATAGGGGATACAGTTGCACGAGTTTGAGGATGAACTGCATTTCACCTTGTTTAGCATTGCATTTGCCAGCTCATCTCACCATAAGGTATGTTTATTCGATTTTCTGTTCTCTGAATTTTCTAATTTGGAAAATAGTTCAACTTTCCGGTTTCCACGCTGTTATTGAAATTAACCTCCGGGAAGTTGGGTACTATTCGTCTTCTAACTCTTTTTTCTACCTCTGGATGGTAAATAGAAAGGGAATTAGAAAGTAGAAAGTAGCTAGTGAATAGACATCAAAAGAGACCGAGGGAGCCTCATTAACTGAAGACCTGATTAGTTTGAACCAAGTAGCAGTTCTAAATGCCATTGGTTAAATGAAAATGTGCCATAATTACTAATATAATTTGAGTAGCAGATTAAGGGATTAATGGTTATGGCTCTCGTTTTTGTTTGATAGGTTATGAGATGAAATATGGATATAGGTGAATCCTGTTTCCTTCACTGTTCTATCTTTCAAATTCTTGATGGAAATAAATGAAACTGTTGAAAGTGTCATCTTTTATGTGTGTTTTGTGCCTGATATACAAATTAGAGGCGTGCGTGACTTACCCATTCATTTGTTTTCTCCTGCCAATACACTCTGTAGCAGATATGCACCTTATAGTTTCGTTGCTCTTTGGTTCTCCACCTTTAATTTTATACCTCTTTGAAATTACAGGTTGGAGTTTCTCTTGCGTATGGGGAAGCTTGACGAGTGCCATTATTATCTTGTTCATAAAAATTCTCAGTACAGTGACCAATAACAAGAAGAATGTCCAGCTTAGAAGGTAAGATATTAGTTAATTTCATGGGAAGTAGATACCTGATTCATTGCTATCAGAGTGGGAGGTGGGGGCAGCGGGACGTGTAGCTGAGGCAGAGTATTTTAGTTTTGTACATGGTAGACCAGTGTTGTTTCAGAAGAGTCGAGCATGGAGATAGACGATGGAAGCCTGAAGGCCTCCTTAGGCTGCAGTTGTACGTATAATTGATAATATTAGCGCCACCTGGATGACAGTGGCTAGCATGACTTGTGTAGAAATAGACACTACAAAACATATGAATTTTTGCATAGATTATTTGAACAGAACAGTAAGACTCCATTTACTTGCTACCCTCATGATTCATGAGAATGATGACATCCCTCATTAAAAGCTTGTAGTATGCAGGCTTTGGCGTAATTTTTTTTAATGTAATTTGTTAATTATTTAACTAATTATCTAACTTAACTGCGTTTTAGAGTGCTTTTGTGGGACCCCACATTGACCGGAAGGGAGAACAAAACATTAGGGGTGGAAATCTCTCTCTAGCAGACATGTTTTAAAAATCTTGAGGAAAAGCTTGAAACAAAAAACATAGAAGACAATATTTGCTAGCGGTAGGTTACTAGTACAAATGGTATTAGAGTCAGACATGTTGGCGTGTCAACGAGGACGTTGGGTCTCGAAATGGGTGGATTGTGAGATCTCACATCGGTTCGAGAGGAGAACGAAACATATTTTATAAGGGTGTGAAAATCAAAAGAGGACAATATCTGATAACGATGAGTTTGATTTAATGTTATGTCAAGAGGAACTCTCTTTTAAAGGCTCTCATTTTTTTATTTTGAATTTTTTTTTTCCATATAAATAATACTCAAATCTTACTGAAAAAATGTAGAAATTAAAATATACAAAATAATAAAAAATAAAGACATAGGTCCATCTGTCCAATTATTCAGAAATTTAAATATATTACAGGTAAATTTATAAATTTTGGAAAATTAAGGTGAAAATTATCGGTAGGTTCATATATTTAACCTAAAAAAAAGGTTGAGGGATACGATGAATCGACTAGGGAATTGTCTGACAGTTGCATAAGGAGGGTCGACATGTCGTCATTTTTGGATTGGTATCAACTCCATTGCTGAGATTTCGCGCCGGGCTTTCTGCCAACCTCAGTTACTTCCCATTCTCTTTGCGATTCTGTGTTCCACAGAGAACAAGCAGGATGAACGGTGCTCAGGGATCGCATTCACTGGCCTTCAGGGTGATGAGGCTCTGTAGGCCGTCATTTCAAGTTGATTCTCCTCTCCGCCTCGATCCGGTCGATTTAGTCGCTGGCGAGGACATTTTTGACGATCCTGTGGCTGCTCGCCAACTCCCTCGTCTCCTTGAAGCCCAATTGTCCGACGAATCCGACTCCGATCCCAGCTACAGTTCCAGATTCCTTCTTCATGACTCCTCGGATGCTATGGGCCTCACTGGTCTCCTCGTACTCCCTCAAGCTTTCGGGTTTTTCTCTATTTCTCTGCCCCTTTCTTCTTTCATTCTGTGGATGAATTGATCTATTCGGATCTTTCTTTTGTTCATTGTTGGGGGCATGAATGGTGACCATCTTCCAGGGCGATTTATTTAGGCGAGACTTTCTGTAGCTATATCAGTGTGAATAATAGCTCCGATTTTGAAGTCAGGGACGTTATTATCAAGGTCGGTGTTCCTTCCTTTTAGGCGTTAGGAGTGTTTTCCTTTTATAACTTAGAGAAATTGGCCTGCTTCATCCACGCTGATTTGTGGTAGACGAGCTTTCTGTACAGGCAGAAATTCAAACGGAGAGGCAGAGAATCCTTCTTCTGGATTCATCAAAATCCCCTGTTGAAACTATACGTGCTGGGGGTCGTTACGACTTCATCGTCGAACACGATGTGAAGGAACTCGGAAGTCACACGTAAGAATCTCCTTGTTAGTTAAGTGAGAATCTCCTTGTTAGTTAAGTACGTATAAGTGATGCTTTATTTCTTTCTTATAGGCTAGTCTGCACCGCATTGTACAATGATGGTGATGGTGAGCGTAAATATCTACCACAGTTCTTCAAGTTCATGGTTGCGAATCCACTCTCGGTCAGAACAAAGGTAATATGCTCTTCGGATTCTACAATTGTAGACACACAACTATTATTATACGGACATCTTTGCTTCAGTGGCGCTTTTCTTTTCGCCTTCTATGAATTTTATGAAAGCTTTCAGTGGCTTTGGTTGCTTAGTTCTGGATTAATATCTGATATTTTTCAAATTACTTCATCTGCAGGTCCGTGTTGTGAAGGTATGTTTTGCTGACTAAAAGCAGTCAACGTAAGTTTAGAAAATGCCTCATAACTAACGTAGTTGACGTATATCTATTGCTTTTATATATCATAGTAAATCTTTGAATTCGATTATAGCATATTGTTTTACATCGGAAAAGTATTCTTTTTTATCTTGGTTCTCTGAAAACCCTCGTTCTTCTTTAATATTTTGTAGGACGAATTGTGTTGATATAGCACAGTACTCTCAGCTCCTACTCAGTAGTTTTCTATTCTATGACCCTATAGTTATGCTGGATTCTAGATCTTGGTCGTATAAAGAATTAATAGTGGTGCCACGTACCTTTCGATGCTACTGTACTTTTCGATTCCAGTTTTCCCATGTTTGAAAATTTCTATTAAGATAGCACTTCCTTGGTGAAAGCTATCAAATGATAGTTTTGTTTCTATCTCAGGAGAGTACATTCTTAGAAGCTTGCATTGAAAACCATACAAAATCAAATCTATTAATGGACCAAGTTGATTTTGAGCCTTCCCCAAACTGGAATGCAGTGATAATCAATGCTGATGAACATCACTCTGAACTTAAATCTACAACAAGGTATTGATCATTTGTCAATTCAGTGATATTAAATAATTGATAATCGTGCTAATTCATGCCATGAATTTACCGTCATGGTCAGTTATTTTTTCCCTCATAGTCAAGATTATGTTAATTTTTATGCTGCAGAGAGGTATTCAAGCCTCCTATATTGGTCAGATCAGGTGGAGGAATCCATAATTTTCTTTATCAATTGAAATTTTCAACGCATGGTTCTTCTCCTCGGAAAGTTGAGGGAAGTAATATTCTTGGTAAACTTCAGTTAACATGGCGTACAAATATGGGTGAACCTGGACGGCTACAAACACAACAGATTTTGGGTTCTGTGAGTGCTTATCATCATATAATAATTTAAAAATAAATTCAATTTTATGGATTTTTGTTGTTTTTGGTTATTGGTAAGCTACCTCTTGCGTGCTGCAGAGGAATTATCTTCGCTTTATCAATTGACTACTGCCTATGGAATGTTAAGTTTTAAACCGTGTTAAAATTCTGGTATCCATTCTGTAAGTTGTGGAAATGGTTTCCAATTGTGACACGATTCTTTTGTTTTGCAGCTTCTGAAATTTTTACTGACGCCTGTTTATCACATGATTTCAAGATTTTTTATTTCAGTTAAACCTTGCTTTGATCTTACACTTCTATTACCCTGCGGTCCCTGTCGAATGCCTCAGATAAATCCTGAAAGATGGTTGATAAGTGCATGGAAGATTGTTTACTGAGTATAAAATCATATTTAGAACATAGTTATGCGTAGGCTGAACACTGAATTTTTTCGTATAGAGAAAAAAGATTAGAAATTTTAAACTATGGATGCACAAAAAAATGATGTTGATGTCATCTATTAGCTACATGTTATTATAGCTAATGTGTTTGCATGATATGCTTTGCAAATGCTATAAATCAGTACTTTTTACCTTATTTAAGAAACTAAATTTACCTTAATTTGAACTTAAGCTTTTGAGTTTAGTGATGATTTAATATAGTATGAGCTGATTCAGATTCCAGTGATGATTTAATATAGTATGAGCTGATTCAGATAGTGGAACTGCAGCAAATGAATTCTTAAAGAATTTATAGTTTGTTTGTTGACCTGTGCTCCTCAAAAAACTATAGCTAGAGCTAACATGTGCCATAAACCCAAAGGGGGAGGCATTTATATTAGATTAAAAATAAAGCAGGCTCTGTCTATAACTCTAATATATTGTTGAAGTGTTGACTAAATTTATAACTCATTAGTTTAAGTTTTTAGATTCAGCATAATCAAAGTTAAAAGTAGGAGGAGGTCGTGTGTTCGAATGTTCTTATCATTTCCTCCCCTATTGACTTGTTGGCTTTTGTGCTAATTTCTAAGTCTACAGGGGGAGAGTGTTAAGAAATTAAATTTTTATAACCCATCAACTTAGAACTTTTGAGCTCAAGGGTGATTTGATGTCTTATTATGATTTTGATTTTTATTAGCCGATATTTCTCTCATTGGTCATTTATGTTGTTTTGCAGCCCATTATTCGCAAGGAGCTTGAGCTTCATGTTGTTGAGATGCCAGATGTTATCAGATTGGAGAGGCCTTTTACTGTAATTTCTCTTTTGTTATTGTGTTCTTAAAAGTTCATCTAAAAAGTTGGATAAGATTAAAATTATTTAGTCATTTTCCAAACGAGGTTGGAATCCATCATTAATTCTGCCTCTTAATCTCTTGAGTATTATACATATCTTCTAATCTCTTTTCCCAGAGAGAATATTTTGGAATTGATTGATTTATTGCTTCTCCAGTTACATATGCGTCTCACAACACAGATTGAGAGGGAATTGGGCCCTTTTGAGGTTTGGATGTCACAAAATGGTTCAGATGAGGAAAAAGTTGTTATGGTTAATGGTCTACAGACAATGGTATGTTCACTCATCCTGTCTTAATCATGGTATCAAATCCTTTTATCAGAATTCATCTTTTCTGGTAATTCGTGTATTAGAATCTGGTGTAATTTCGTTTGGTGTGCCTATACCAATCCAATTGCCACGAACATAAGTATCTTTTCTAGTTTAACTTGTGTTTAGATACTTATGTTCAATATATGGGAACTTTCGCACTGCAATGCTAACCAATTAATTTGTTTCTTAATTCTGTGGAATGGTGAGGGATGGCATGTTCAAAGGTTGCCGAAACCAGAACTTTGAATTAGAACTTTATGCATCCATTTTATAAATGTGTTTCTCATTTTTGTGCATGTAATTTTCAACAGGTCATACCAAGAGTTGAGCCACATGGTTCCACAGATTTCCACCTGGTATGAACAACAAATATATATAATGGGTTGTGATACGAGTTAGTCTGCAAGTGATTGCATTTCATTAAATAACAAAATTCTTCATTTATTGTACCATTCTATGCATGTGAGCGTCTTGGAGAGTTGGACCTTGTTTTGATGACGCTTAGTCGACACCCACCTTTATATTTTCTTTGGGCGTCATTTTATTTTTTAAAAAATTATATTGCCAAAAAAGTTGCTGTCTATCCTCTATTGCACATCATAATTAGGCATTAGCTCTAATTAAAGCATGCAACTTGTTTGTTTCTTTCGTGATGAATTAAACACAAAATACATGCATTGAAAATGGTGTCCTATAGAGTAGAAAGCATTAAATCTCCATCATATTGACAATATTTAACTTCTTTTGTTCAACCAGAACCTCATTGCCACTAAACCCGGAGTTCAGAGAATCGCAGGCATTAAAGTCTTCGACACAAGGGAGAAGAAATCCTATGACCACCCTTTGCCAGATCTAGAGGTTTAAATTCTTCTTATTTATTTGATAGCAGCATTTTGATTTCCTTGCATGTGAATGTAAGATCTTGTCTGGGCACGTTTGCAGTTTCTATATTAGGTGTCTCTCGTCGAGAGATACCTATTATTGGTAAAATACTCTGAATGAATTGGATTAGATGTCAACTAGGGAGCATGGATGCTATTCGACTAGTGTCCGTGTTGGACGCGTTAAAGCACATTATTTGGAGTGTTCTTTTCATTTTATTAACTTTGGACATGCAGAGGAGACACGTAGGGGATGTTTAAGGGCACAATCAAGGCACGTGGAGAACCTACTGTGCGGAGAAAATAAGAAAGGAATTGAAAAGTGATGGTTCTTATTTGGAACTGCAGTAAATAAAATAAGAAAACAAAAAGGTTTTGAAACTATATAAACGAAAATAGATAATTTCACTTGATTAACCTCAATAGTGATGGTTCTTTTTTGGAGTCGCAAGTTTTCCTGTAGGGGAGAAACTTTTTGTTTTGTGGAACACTTGAATTTCTTCTTCTGTTTGACAGTATCTTATCCTTACTTAAAGAGCTGAGATATACTTTATGGCATTTAAATTTACTTAAATCAAATTGATAAGGATTAAAGTTAGATGTATACTTTTTTTTCACCACATAATTCACTATATTTCAAAGCAATTATAATATGCGTAAAAGTATATGAAGTAATTATCAATGATACATTTTATTGTACATCTTTTGGTCCTGTTCTTGTTTTACTGTTCTTAGGAAATGACTTGTCCCCCTATTTCTGCTTCTTAGGGTGGACCTCTACGTAATTTTAGTGTTTGTGCCGGCACTATAATTTACATAATGCTCCGGAATGCTGTGTATTTTCTAATGCTTGGATGTCTCATATATGTGAAAATATGAAAGAAAGGTATTCTATTGCTGGAAAGTTTTCCCAATATTTGAGGGGTTTTCTACTGTTTCTGATTAAACCTTGTAATCTAATTCATTTCCCCATTTTGATCGAGGAACGTTATTCAGATTATAAAGTATAAACCTTCACTGCCAAACTCATGAAATCCATTTTTGGCTGCAGATTTATGTCGATCTGGAATGAACGTCTCGTCTCGACTCGACTGATTTGGTCTTGACAAGACTCTTCACTTCCTGCATTGTTTAGGACACTGAGATGTAAACATCCCATGACCTGCATCATTCCTGGAATTCAGCAGCCTCATGGAACCAACGATCAAGCCCGACACTCGTTCTCAAGCATACGCTTGATAGAGACGCTCTTATTAGATGCCTACGGTACTCCATTCTCATTCTTTTGTTAGATTATTGCAAAAATGGTTTGTCCTTCAGGGCAGAAGGAAGCAACTGGGTAGCAATATGGACCCCTCCTTGGCCTTGTTTTTCAAATGCGATGGAGTAACGGAAGAGGGAAATGATTATATAACAATGTGTTAATAGTGTTCACAAAAACAGAAATAACCCCTTCAAAACAGAAATGACCTTTCACTGTTATGAAGGGACGGATATGCTTCGAATAGCCGTACCGTACCATACCAAATAATTATCTGTTTTATATTTTTTATAAAAATCTTTTACTTAATTCAGCACATGGATTTGTGTTTACCAATCATTGATTATATTTTCGCAATGATTACGACAGTTGACCATATAGGATTTAATTCCGTGGCACAGTTGTAATTATTGGGTTGCAATCATCTCTTTAAATGATTTTTATCCTATAATTTTATCTTAAATCCGAAATCTCATAAAATAGATCATCCGTTATAACTGAATTCTTGCTTTTGTGTTCGTTTTTTTTTTCTTTTTCTCTAGCTTATTTGTTTATTTATTTAAATTAATTTCAATTATATCAATTCAAAAAATTTCCACATAATTAACCTTAAATTTATGTGAAAAACGTGAGGATTTTTTTTTTTTTTTTTTAACAATAAAGAAATTTTTTTACTCCAAATGGATAAATTTATTTTTTTTAAAAAAATATTTTATGAATTGAAAAGCGCGTGCGCCACCCCTTGGATAGCCAACAAATCTTGCCCTATAAATTTGAAATAATTCCCTCGAAGTCTTTTATTATTGGAAATCCGCCCGTCGACCCGACCCGATTTTATCTCTCTCTCTCTCTCTCTCTCTCTTGGAACCGCCATTTCTGTACCTTCATTGATTTATCTCCATTGCTCGTGCATGGCAGCGAGCTTGTTGGCCTGCGAGGTATCTGACCTATGTCTTGGAAAGCCCGCGCTTCGATCCATATCCATCTCCAGCACCGTCGCCGACGCGTTATCGATCGTGACGAGGATTGACGAAGGCTACATCAGCGTCTGGAGCTGTGGCGATCACTCCTCTAAGGACGACTTGGAATTGCATTGTCGATGCGTTGGTAAAGTATGCATGGTGGATATACTCTGTTTTCTCTGCAGACAAGAGAATTTGTTGCAACCGGCGATTGCGCTTCGATCTTCGATCTCTGTTTTGATTCCTGATGGACTTGGACTCGTTAGGCATTTGGAGCCTCATGCCAGGTTTGATTGAATATTGAAATAGTTGAAATTCTTGATTTGATTTAGATTTTGATAATGGTAATCGATTGTTCGCTAAATTGTGAAGTTAGGTTTTGCTCTGTGATGGATTGTTAACGTTTGTTCTATTGCAATTTTCAGTTTGCTGGAGGCGATCGATCTGATACTCGATGGAGTTCATAAGCTTGTTATCCCAATCAAAATGAGCACAAGCAAGAGGAAAAAGTACTTCCTGATGAAAGCATCGTCGAATTCCATCTCCGCTCTCCATAACGATCGAGAATATTGCTGGCTCGGCGCGGAGGATATAATCCGCTACCTCCTCAACTCAATCGGAATTTTCAGCTCTACCGCCGCGTCTCCTATCAATTCCATCGACATAATTGATACCAACAACATTCTCGCCGTAAACTACGATGAGTCTGCTTTGTCTATTCTCCCCCTAATCTCGCAGGCGCTGATTCACCAATCCTCTGTCGCCATTGTTGACTTCGACGAGAAATTGATCGGCGAAATTTCGCCCTTCACGCTCAATTTCACAGACGAGACGGTGGTGGCGGCTATTGCAACGCTCACAGCCGGTGAACTCATGGCGTATATAGACTGTGGCGGCCCCCCGGAGGATTTAGTGCAATTAGTGAAGGAAAGATTGGAAGAGAAAAACTTAGATGCGGTTCTGGAGTGGGTGGAGGAAGAATCATCAACAGTCTCATCATCATCGTCTTCAATTTGCTCTTCTTCAGATGATGAGTTTGGATCTGGCTCTGGTTCTGGTTCTTGTTCGGGGAGAAGTGGAAAGATTGGTGGATATTCAGCGAGAGTAGTGAGGAGATCGGAGGCGATTGTTTGTTATCCATGGAACTCTTTGGTTGCAGTGATGATTCAAGCTTTATCTCACCGAGTCTGCTATGTGTGGGTGATTCAAGAGGACGGAACTCTCGCCGGAACTGTTACCTTCGCTTCTATGTTGGCCGTTTTTCGGGATAGATTAAAGTGTTTTTAAGAAAACATTCACTAAATTTCAAAGCTGATGGAGTATATCTTGATCTGGAACTCAATATGGATTGAACACGAACATCGTTAAACCAAATTCGAAACTAAATCAATGGAAAAATCTGAAACTGATTCGCCATAAACCCAACTGAACAGAACAACTTTACCAATAAAAGCAGTAAACATAAAAGATATTTTGAATATATATATATATATATATATATCTGATCTTTTGAGATTGAACGAACAAAGATCTAGCAATATGTTTATAACAGGAAGAATTCCCAATTTAAACCAATTGGATTAGATTTTTTTTATTGGGTTAGAATTATTTTAAAATAAAAATTTCAATTCGAAAATAGTGTTTGCCCTCTAATCCTACCGTACTTCTTAAAATATTAAAAATATTTAATATTTAATATTTATAACGATGTGAGCTAAATGTTTAATATTTAAATTTATGTACTGTGAATAAATATCATTTTTAAAATAATTATAAAACATAGCTCAAATTCACATCATTTTTAAAATAATTATAAAAAATAGTTCGAAAATTTCAGACTGACTTGAGTTATGAACTCAATTTAAGTTGCTTGAATTACTAATCGAATGAACCAAAGATTTCAAGTCCAAAATATTTTTAATCCAATATGTATATACCGAAACTTTTATGGTGCATTCAGACAAGACGTGTCTACTTAATTTATAACTATTTTATTTGATTTCAACTGACTAATATTATTCAGTTTCCAAATTAAAACATCACTAATATTAAAAAATATTAAAAGTATTATAAGGGAGAAAAGAAAAGGAAAAAAAAGGGAGGGCACATATTACCCAATTTTTTAGAAAATAAATTCAGCCGTTTGCAAAATTATTTGAAAAAAAATGAGGTGTTTTCCATCTGGAAGTGGGAGCCACGTGGCCAGACTGGCTAAAGCTATGACAATGATTTGTCGAACATACCCATATTGTCCCTGTCACAAAAATTGGAAAGAGAACAATGTTTTAATTAATGGTAAGTTGGTAAAAGTTAATTACTCAAAAATATCTTTCAATAACATCTTTAAATTTTTAATAGGAAATTAGAAAAATTTTAACGGATGATTTTATTTCATCTAAAATTAATTAATTTTTTTAAATTTTTTAAATTTAAAAATATTTTAAAACTTTTAAAAGATAATCTTTTTTTATTAATTTGACCTTAAATCTATTGATTAAAACGCGCCGATTTTAATAAAATTAATTTTTAATTTTGTATCTAATAAATTAAATTTTAAAAAAATATTATTTAAAGTTTAAAAGAATAGGGTTTAGAGGAATCCATTGTCCACAGTGGCAAGGTGGGAGGCATAGGAAGATGGGTACAGCCGGAATAAATCGGAGTCCACTCGAACGAAACGCCATTCTCTAAATATAGCAGTCTCCTCCATTTCCATGTTCATTATGGTCGGTCTTCTTCAATTCAATTCCAGGCCATTCCTCTGCAACCAGTTTCCTGTATAAGTAACCGTTTCATTCTCCTCCTTAATCCACAGCCAATTTCAGCGCCAGGAGCCGCCAGGAGAGACAGAATCCGCCGAGGCATATTCCGGGAGCGAAGGTCAGCCGCAAGCAGAGGCAATGCGAGGAGGTGAAGAGAGAGATGAGGGTGTAATGGCCACTGACTTCTTCTGGTCATACACCGACGAGCCTCACGCTTCAAGGAGACGCCAAATTCTCTCGCAGTACCCTCAGATTCGGGAGCTCTTCGGTCCTGACCCGTGGGCTTTCTTCAAGGTTTCATTTGTTTCTCTATGATTTTACTGTTGTTGGTTCTGAGAATGTGGAGAGTCGTTGTCATTTTCTTGTTAGGATGTTTTGATTTCGTGTGTAGATCTGAATTGAGGTATTGCTGGTCGCACCACATGTCAATGGCTGAATCTGATCGGTGTTTGTTTGTTGTTCTGTTTGATTTTGAACGCTACCTCTGCCACATTGCTGCATTGGACATTGTTTTTTATTTCCTATTCCCAACCAGTTGTATTGATCGAAAATCCACATTCTGAGATTCTGAAATTTTGTCGTTCTTATTGCTCTGGTTCAGTTTTTATGCTAGATTCCTGTGTTCTATCTTTCCCCCCTTTTTTTTCCATCCATCGCTTGTTTGTTTTATCCTTCCTTGAACATTTGTCTGAAAACTTTGATTCAGGATTGTTTAGGTCTAAAATTGATTTAGACCTAAACAATCATTATTTTGAACTTTCCTGTGTTGTTTGCTCACCGAATCTTAATTTGGATTCATCTGATGAAGAAAGTGGAGTTGCGAAGAATGTGAACAACCATTTTACACATTCACAAGTGACCTTGTAGTCTTAGAAATTAGCTATTGGAGTTTGAAAAACCAATCTATAATTTGTTCTTGTAATATAAAGTAATCCATTTGTTCTTCTCATTCTTGCAATCTTGCAGATTTCTGTGGTTGTTCTGCTTCAGTTATGGACTGCCACGACCCTTCACAATGCAGAGTGGTTAAAGATATTGGCAATAGCCTACTTCTTTGGCTCTTTTCTGAACCACAATCTGTTCTTAGCTATTCACGAGCTCAGCCACAACCTCGCCTTCTCAACACCTGATCACAACAGGTGGCTCGGGATTTTTGCTAATCTCCCCATTGGAGTGCCCATGTCTATCACATTTCAGAAGTATCACCTAGAGCACCATCGCTTCCAGGGAGTGGATGGCATGGATATGGACGTTCCAAGCCAGACTGAAGCTCGTCTGGTGACTAATGTCATCTCAAAAGCTATATGGGTTGTCCTCCAACTCTTCTTCTATGCTCTCCGGCCATTGTTTCTAAAACCAAAGCCCCCAGGCCGGTGGGAGTTCATCAACTTCTTTATTCAGATAACTCTTGATGTTGCCATGGTTTACTTTTGGAGCTGGAAGTCTTTTGCTTACCTGATTCTCTCCACCTTTGTCGGTGGCGGGATGCATCCGATGGCTGGTCACTTCATTTCCGAACATTACGTCTTCAATCCCAAACAAGAGACGTATTCTTACTACGGTCCTCTTAATCTTCTTACATGGAGTGTGGGTTACCATAATGAGCACCATGACTTCCCCAGGATCCCAGGAAACAAGCTTTACAAGGTGAAGGAGATTGCACCTGAATACTACAATGAATTAGATTCGTATAAATCATGGAGCCAGGTGATATACATGTACATTATGGACAGGTCAGTGGGGCCATTCAGTAGGATGAAGAGACTGTCAAAGAAACCCGAGTAGTCCATCCTTTTCTCTCCCCCTTTATATTCTTTTGTTTCATTCTTTTTCCATCTTTCTCTCTTGAGCTGGTTTTGCCATTGTGTTTTGCCTACGTTCGTGGAGAGTTTATTTGTTCTACTTAGATTGTATAATAGCCAGGCATGTATGTTGACTGTACTGTAATCCATTTTCAGAGCTTTTTGAGGAACTGATTGTAAAAGGAGCCGAACATTGGCGAACCTGGATCCTCATAGGCTTGGTAATTGGTTTGCTTACAACTATTGTACCTATACTTTCAGGGCTGTGCCTCCATATTTTCATCTTAATGTGCCTTCTATACTCACTTTTAATGTCTAAATTCACTATCTTACCTAATCTTCATTCATTAACCATTTTATCCCTTTTTTCCTATTCACGAAACACAAAATCATCCCTGCATGCACCATGTACTCAACTCACCAACACTTCATCAACCCATCAAACTAAAATCTAAGATCAAGCAAAAGCACCAAACTTGGAAGTGACAACAGCTACTTTTACTCCTTTCCTGCGAAGAATTTCATAAACATGCTTTTGCATTATTGAAAACCAAACAAGATTTGGCTAATGGACAACATCAATTATAAGATATAGTGAGAAAAAAAATCAGCCAATGCTCTTAGCTTCAGTTCTTTCTTTCCAAGTGCCAAAAATTCAAATTCACATACTTCTAGCTCATATAATGTTCTAGCCATTTAGCCATTATCCACAGAGAATTTCCTAGTAAGTGAAATCATACTCCAGATTATATTAGGCAAGAAAAGACATAATTCAATCTCTGTAGTTCATACTCCGTGAATTAATGAAGTTACTCAAACACATTCACTTAATGAAAGAATGTAGGAAGGAGCTTCTGATTTCTTAGCATGGAAAACCCGCGTGCCTAACATTTCTCCAAGCTAAATCTATTGATAATTTGACAAAAACGTCATTCTCCGTAATTCCGTGATTTGAAGTTAGCAACTAGGCCACATACATTTCGTAAGTGAGGCTCGTCTACAAGACACGTAGTTCTCACACGATGCGTAATTTTGTACAGTTCTTTTCTTCCTCCACATCTACGTAATCAAACGAAAACAAAGCACATTTCAAGAACGAAGAATCCAAACCTCAAGAGCATGAGTAAAACGCTTGCGCTTGCGAAGGTCATGAATGAATCTCTGAAGCGCAGCGACTCGTACCTTCTTGCCCTGCTGAATCCAGCCGTCGAGCTCCGGCTCCACGCTAATGCTTGGATCGCCCAATGGACTAATTTTCACATAAAGAGTCGCCGTTTTCAACCGATTAGTGTGGTAAGATCGGCCAGCTATAGCGTAGCGTGTTAAGGCTTTGGAGAAGAGCTTCTGATCCATAGATGAGGTCCGCAGAGAGCTCGCTTCCGAAAGAAGAAGAAGAACAGTAAAAGAACGGTAAAGCGGGAAACCAAGGTCATCAAGGTTTTACGAAGGTTTTGTTATTGGGCTGATGGGCTCGTTGAAATTACGAATATGGGCCTTCGATTGGTGTTTAGCCCAAAAGGACAACAGAATTACAAACCTCAGAATTGGGTTAAATTTTAGAATGTACATGTATATTAAAAAAAAATTTAAATTTTTTTTTTAAAAAAATCTTTAATAAATATAGAATTCTTGTTATAAATTCAATTTATTTTTTTAAATTAAAATAAGTACCATATAATATATTAATCATATAATATTATAAAATAATAATTATATAAAACTTTTATATTACATATGTACAGTAATACATATAATTAAACCTGATTTTTTTTTTTATCATTCTATTTTTTATTTTCACTGGTGTATCAATATATTTTATATTTCTAACTGAAATATGATTAATATACAAAATACAAAGTATATGTTATATAATTGATATATTAAATTATATAATTAATATATCAAATTATCCATTTATATGTATTCATGCACTTTTTATTTTTTTTTACCTAAGATTGGACTCCAAATTTTGTTATTTTTTAAAATTTGAAACGTGGTTGCAAGTTGTAGATATTTGGCCTATTTTTTTTTTAAATAAATTGTAAGTTTATTTGGTGGATTTTATGTCTGATATTTTTTTATTATTATTATTTTACATTTATATGTATTGGAGGATAAAAGTCTCACATCTGATCATTTAGGGAATAATGATGGTTTATAACCAAATAATACTATCTCCATGTAAAGTCTTTTAGGAAGTTTAAAGCAAAACCATGAGAACTTATACTCAAAGTGGACAATATCATACCATTGTGGAGAGTCAGTCGTGTTCATCTAATATGATATCAGAGCCATGTTCTAAATTTAGTCGTTCCAATAGATTGGTAAATCCTCAAATGTCGAACAAGGGACTCCAAAAGAAAAAGGAGTTGAGCCTCAATTAAAGAGATGCGTGCTTTGTTCGAGGGGAATAAATTCAGGATCAGTGGATGCTGGAAGGCGAGACGAAATTCAAAAGCTCGTCAGATTCAAACATGTTATGAGGTTTGATTTCTCAGTCAGTTAAGCCACTAGGGGACTAACCAATGATCTTATTATCTGTTACCTCCTAGATTATAAGTGATAATTGAGCTGAGCTAAAATTCATGTCAGATAGCTTTCTTCTTTTTTTCTTCTTTTTTTGTCATTGATAGTTGTCTTGTTGTTCTGTCAAAGCCGTGTTTGTGCTGCCGCGTTCACCTTCATGCAACTTGCTTAATGCTTATCCTCTCGGTCTCTTTTTCTATCTAACTTGTTGGCTCTACTGGAAAATGTTTAACTTCCAATAATAACAAGCGCACTGGAAGGTGATTATATTTCTGAACTGCTGTGCCCTTGAAAAGTGTGCGATAAAGACCTAACCATTGCTTGAGGAGGGAATGAAATTTTTTTTTTTTAATATGGAAACTTCTTACTAGCTCTTCTAACATACGCGTTTTAAAAACTTTAAGATGAAATCTAAAAAGGGCAAAGCTCAAGAAGAACAATATCTAACAGTAAATTTAGACTATTACAAATGATATCAGAGCTAGACATTACATAATGTGCCAGTAAAAAGGCTGAACATTGAAAGCGGGTGGACACTTGGTGGTGTGCCAAAAAAGAGGGGGTGGATTATGACTGAATCACTTCGAGGAAAGTTGTTAATTTGTTGAGGGCTGGAGCTAACTCTCTTTTCGCTCATGGTGTGTTGACGGAATGTGCATAATTTAACATCTTACTTTTGTTAATGGGAAAGAAAAAATATCTCTATCAGTACCTTTACAAAAATGGTTACAAACGAAAAATTACAGAAGCCCACAACTATAATTAGAATATAGCAAGGCACAAAACGAAGCAACAGAAGAGAAAAATTGATATCCTGTTAAGCGACTTCTCCTGCATTCTCAACTGGGGACTGCCACTCCCAGTAAGAGCATAAGAATTTGGGTGTGCATACAAGTTCTCTGAACTCCCAAACAACCTACCATACACCGTCTCTCCAAACATCCTGGCTGTAGGATGGCCAAAACTACCGACCGGGTTGTCTTCCATGTTAAACAATGAGCTGCTGGAGTCCTCTTCATAACTGTCATACATATCAAAATTGTCGTTTTGATTTTGATATAGGTCTCCATAAACAAGCTGCTCACCAGAAGCATTATTAGACCCGATAGATGCCAGAACCTTGTTGCCGAAAGCTGACGGTCTTGGAGGTATGAGCAGCCCTCTGGGATCAACCTCAGCCTCTTTAGCAGATTGATCACGGCCGTAGAGAGGGACCATTGTCGTGTGGGAGATATCAGCCTTGCAAACTGGGCACTGCGGAGGCTCGTCGGGGAGGAGGGAGGCGCTCTGGATGTGAAGCCATTTGTAAATGCAAGGCCAGCAATAGAGGTGGCCACACAGAGTAACTATAGGCTCAGATGCAAACTCTAAACAAATGTTGCAGTCAAAGCAAGCCTTAAACTTCTCAGAATTTTCCATTGAAGAAGCTGGAACACACCTCCTCCATCTACGGGAAAAGTAATGCTCAAAGGCCATATATAGAAGGCTTTCACAAATTTGTTTCACACCAGGATTTGATCTGCAACAGACGTCATATAAAGAAAAAGAATCAAGAAAACATAATGTTGACGCAAGAACAAACAAAAGAAAACATAAATGGCCTCAAAGAGAAGCTAACCACTGGCAAAATGTTAAATAAATAAGAAAAACATGTCTTAATCCCCAACGGGAAGGTCATAGATAAGAAAATTGTGTAGCTAAATTTTCTTATACCTTGATGATGGGATTGACACGGGTCATAACTCATAGTGTAAGGAACTGTTCTATCCTACGGCCTTCAGTCTTGCCTTTGTCATGGCCCAACCATGCTGACAAATGTGATCAGATGGCCAGGCCAGAACCACACGAATCTTGTTCAGATGTTAATGAGATCAAAAGTTTCTGTCTTCAAGCCATTATTGACTAATTAGAATTAATTTGGTTAGGATTTATTTATAAGCTAATATCTGCAGAATGTCTTCAACTTTATACTTGTAATAATTTGATCTCTTCCCTTTTTAAATTCACAATTTCATTCCTAAAAGTCGGTGCAAATTTTTTTTTTCTTCTGTCAAATATTTAATAAAAACTTGAATTTATCTGAAAGTTCGATACCAACCCATTGACTTCAGAAAACCATTTTGGACGAAGTTTATTAATTCCATGAATAAGAAAAATGTGTGAGTTTTTTCTTTTTGAAATGAGATAAATGTCAAATTTCTATTAATGACAATGATAAAATCGAAAGGTCATTATTTGAATTAAAAAAGGATGATCTTCCTCTAAACATATCAATGCAGACACCTAGAATTCAAGAATTGTTCCTAATATCAATCTGAGATCTTCAAAGTTAGAGAAACGGATTTCTGAAAAGACTAAAACAGTAAAAGAAAAATAAAAAAATAAAAAACAGAGTTCTAATTTCATACATGTGAACGAGAGCGCGATCTCTATCTATAATCAGAGTGCTAATACTCACGGATTGATCGACTGAAAACAAATCCGAAGATCATCTTCTCTAACACTAAATGGCGACTGGCAAATACAACAAAGAACACCGCCAAGACAAATTCAGGAATAGGACGTATTCCTAAGCCCTATGCAGATGAACGACGACAATATATTACTGAACAGAACAAACAGAAAAAGAATGGCCTCTGATTTTAATCCCAAAACACTCATGACTCAGAAGCAGAGATATGGAGCATCTTGCAAAGAAACACAGCAGATTTAAATTTGCTTCCAGTCATATTCGTACACATCAATCACAGTTGTAAACGTCAAAGAACAAGTGTGATAGAGCAAAAAGATAATAAAAAGAGAAAAAAAGAAGAGGTTCATCTGTTACCGAGAGGCGTAGCGAAGAAGAAGAAGAAGAAGAAGAATCACAGCGCGGGATCTCTGAACTTGAAAAGCTTCGAGAAATTGGTATCCTGTATACCGAAAACGACAGAGGGGAGAAAGAGGGAAACCAGTGCTCTTCGGGCGGGCGTAGACGGCATCAATTTATAGACGAAATTCAATAATTTTCCAATTTCGTTCTGGTGGGACTTGCGTGACGTCAGCCAGAGTATTTTTCACGTGTAGTTTTAGCACCAACTTAACTATGGTTATTTTTCTCGGTTAAATTATAACTTACTCTTTAAATTTTCATCCATTTAATTCTCAAATTAATTTACTCTTAAATATAAAATTAAAATTTATGTCTAATGACACCGCCATAAATTTTCACAATAGGCGACAATACTACGTGGGTAGAAAACCTACATGTCTTGAACTTCTTTTATTAGAGAAGAAGTAATGACGATTCCTATAAAAATAAGCATCTGTTAACTCTGTGCCAGCAACTACGGTAATAATATAAAGGATGAAAGCGTTATCTATAACATTCTATTTTATGTTAGATATATTCGTAATTTTAAAAAATTAAATAAATAAATAATAAAGAAACTTATAATTTATATTATTATTTTAAAATTCAAATTATGATAGTAATAGTTATCCAATTTCTCCTTTCCGTCCTACCTTCAAATCTCTATAAAAATAAAAATTAGTCGTCTATTATTTAATTTTAATAAAAACGTATTTATTAAGCTTCCCAATCTTTTAAAAAAAAAAAAATCAAATAAAGCATAAAATTGGAGGATTTTTTAAAAAATTAAATAAAAAATTCCCAAGTAAATAAAATTATTTAACCTTAAAAGTTAAATATTTATTTAATTATATACAAAATTTAGATTATTTTTTGATAAATATAGTCAAGTTGCTTTTGATGATTTCTAAATGATGAAATGTTTTGATTCGAAGTGAAATTACTTTTATTATATTTTACGTTCAAATCTTGATTTAATTAAGTAATCTTAATTGGATTTCATTTTAATCCAACATTTAAGTAAGAATTAGTAAATTGGTAATCCTAACCTTCTTTATATGTTAAGTCCAAACTATTAACCATTTAATTAATTTTAGTAATATTTTTACCAAATTGGCTATATTCAATTTACACCCATACGTACATAGATGAACAAACTTGTCCACTTATCTCAGCCTTACACGTACTGATATAGATGTCTATAATTTTCGTACATGTATTTCAGCCCAGCTCGTCTAATTAGTGATATGAATATTTATCACCAAATTATATGTAACATTCAATTTTAAAAAAATAAAAATAAAAATTTTGGGTGCAAGAATAGTCGACGGGTGATAAAGGTGGGAAACTATAACAGCTGAACCTCATCGTTAGTAGATATTGTCCTCTTTGGGCTTTTCTTTTCGAGTCTCTCCTCAAGATTTTTAAAACGCGTCTGCTACGGAGAGGTTCCCACACTCTTAAAATAATGTTTCGCTCTCCTCCCCAACTGATGTGGGTTCTCACAATTCACTCACTTCAGGGCCCAACGTTCTTGCTAACACTTGTTTCCTTCTCCAATCGATTTGGGACCCCGCAATCCATCCCTCTTCTGGAGCAGCGTCCTTGCTGGCACACCGCCTCATGCCCACCCGTTCAAGGCTCAGTCTCCTTGCTGCCACATAGCCTAATGTCTGGCTTTGATACCATTTATAACGGTCCAAGCCCACTGCTAGCCGATATTGTCCTCTTTGGGTATTTCTTTTCAGGCTTCCTCTCAAAATTTTTAAAATGCCTCTGTTAGGAAGAGGTTTTCATACATTTAAAAGAATATTTTGTTCTCCGCTCAAACCGATGTGAAATTTCGCAGAAACGACCCAAACATATATAACATTGTGGATTCATGTGGCAAATGGGTTAATGACGACAATTTTATTGTGTTAAATTGCTCAGAAGAAACGAGTAATTGTGAATTCTCAAACAAATTTTTTTTTTTTAATTTGAAAAGGTTCGGGTTTAGCTGGACCACGTGAACCAATTGAAAAAGTTCGAATTTATTAGACCACTTGACCAACAAAAAGGGCATAACCATGTGTGTATAGTGCTTAGTTAGGAGATTTTGAGAATTTAAAAAGAAAGAAAACAATTATCCTAACGGGTGTTCAGATGTAAGTAGCATAATTAAATAAGTTTATAAACCTAACTTGCATGAACATAGAAAACAAAAATTTGTTATAGCTCGAGCTCACACGTATTACCTATATTTTAAAAAGAATTAGAATTAATCAAAATTTAAAAATTATTAAAAAAATATTTTTTAAAAATATGTTTTAATATTTAAAATTTGATTTAGAATTCTAATGTTTTTTTTTGTAAAATAAAATAAAAATTATAATAGGAAAAAATGGACAGAAAACCAACATAATTTTTAGAAATTAAAAAAAAATTGAAATCATATTAAACGGGCATGAGCTAAAAAAAGAAAAAATGTTTTCCCCTTAAAAAAAAAAAGAACTTGAGAATAGTACTACGATGGTACATATTTCTTTTATTCAATTTTTTTTTCCAGATATTAAATTATATATTTGTAACACTAAGTTCCAATAAAAAAAATTAAATATTCAAATTTTTTAAAATCTAATTTGAGAATTTTAGATAAAAAATTCTTAAAAAAATGACAATTAGAAAATAGTGAAAAAATAAAATTTACACTCTATTATTATCACAAATTTTTTTTTATCAGATTATTAATATCTTTTCAAGTGGGAGGTTTAAATGTACACTTTATTACTATCACAATTTCAACCTCTATTAAAATAGAATACAATTATTAAAAGAGTAAAATTATAAATAAACTCAATAATGTTGACAAAAATATATTTTAGTTTTATTAGAAATAATATTATTTTTAAGAAGTTCATGTCGCCCATTTTTGTATTGAATCTGTATCATTATTTATTTATTTTAAGAAAGTGAAGATTTGAATTTCCAATTTTTAGATTGATTATATATAAACATTATAATAAACATTTTTCAAGAAAACATTTTCCACGTCTTACTTGTTATTGTTTAGAGTTCCTCCTCCTTAGGACAAAGAGTAGACGTGATGGTTGAGTTTGTCATGGCCACATAAAACCATAATATAAAAAAAAAAGAATTCGTATAAAATACGATTAACACTCATTTTAAATATTTAACATTCCTAAAGTGAAAAAAAATTATTGACGCGCTCCCAAACGTAAGGCATATTAATGGTTTGCTCTTAATAATTTTCTTCCTCCGGGGCCATAAAATTTATTACATAATTTATAACCAAAATAAGAAAATATCTACACCCACAAAAAAAAAAAGTGTTTATACAAAACAAACCAAATAAAAGATTATACTAAATTATCATATAATTAAGTCTTTTAATTAATTTAAAATAAAATTTTCGCCCAAATTATTTTAAAAATTTTAAAATTTTAAAAATATAACGAAGTATTTTAATTACAATTTAGGACTCTAAAAAATATTAAAATTTATAAATAAATATAAATAGTCTTTTTTATCCTTTATTGAAATATTTGTTTATAAACTCAAAGTGGAAATCATGAAGGATCTTAGCATGTTTGTAGTTATATGGTTGTGTGTGTATATATATATATATTATTCATTGTAAGTATTGACGTGGACATGGATGATTGGTCCTTTAAAAAATTTGAATTGACAGCCAAGGGAACCGGTACCAGCGCGCCAAATGCAATCGCGCTTCGGCAGGATATTTATAAGTATCGGTAATTCAAAATTTCAAACGCTTCGAAATAGTTCGGTTCTCGATCTTCCATTCTAAGGTTTTCTTCAACTTCGATCCAGATGGGGAACATGAAAATACCTATTGCGAAAACAAGAACCAGGAAGCGAGTCTCTGACTCCGATCTCACAAGCTCCGATAAAAGGAAGCGGACCAACGAAGATATCGACCTCGATCTCGATCTTTCTGAGTACGTACTATTTTCCATTTCTGTTCCATTTTCGAGTGTTATTCTGGAGAACCTTGATAGTGATGTTTACGGTATGCAGCGATCTCAAAGGGATAGTGTCTGCGCTGAATCAGATCAAAGAGAGAGCTCAGAAGGACGATCAGAAGAAGAATGAAGAGACTATCTCAAGGTAATTTGAGTGGTTTTGTTCGTTTGGAACTTATTGGTGATTAGTTAAGTGAATGGAGCGACTGAAATTGTGTGTTGTTGTGTGCTTATTTTCGATTCTCGAATTTCTATATACGGCTGCTCGTTTGCACCTTCATTTTCCTTCTTCTGGTAGATTTGAACTGACCTCACTGGTAATTTGATTTTATGATTTGCTTGATTTGATTTATTATAAAATTGAAATGATAGCCTGATCAAACTTAGCTTACTGGATCGGACTTCAACCGACTCACCGTTTCTATTCGAACATTTGATCGTTTTCCAACTTCCATCCATGCCGCTTTTTAATGACAGAGGAGTTCATTCATTTTCTGAGCTAATACTCTTTTTCTTGTCCTGCACTAATAAGATGTTTGAATGTTAATTGCATTTTATTGACAGTGTGTCGACTGAGATAAGAACAATGATTGAGGAGGTGAAATCTAAATTTGAGAAGGACAGGTAGGTTTCAGAAACGAGTTCACGATGTTGCTCGCTTAGATTTTTTGTTGAAGTAGTTGTAAGCGAATGAAAGTAATTTATTTCTTCCAACCAATTTCAGGCAAAGTTTTGCGAAAGCACTATCGAAAAGCTCAAAAGAGGTCGGTGGGAACAGGATTCGAAATAGAGACCATTCAAGAGCAAATTTGAAGTCATTGCATAATTTTTTCTTCTTCTAGTTTCATTGTATTAATGAATCTTTCAGATGTTGCGTTAAAATCAATATGGCTTCGTTGCAGTGTGAAAACTGTTTGAAGGACGAAACTGCCAAATTCCAAGCACTTTACGAGAAATTCACAAAAGAGAAAGCTACACATCTCCAGGCCATGAAAGGTAATATCCACTTCGAGTATTATGGTGAAAAGTTACGCATTATTTGCTCCCTAATTCTGTTTAGACTAATTGTCATTTTATTTATCAAATATCAACTGGTGCGATGCCTTTATAATGCACGAACAAATCTCTATCATGCTGTATAATTTTCCATTATCAAATATCAACTGGTACAATGCCTTTGTAAGAATCCTCGGTATCTGAGAGACATCATCGTGCTGATCAGTGGCAATTGAAGCATTGACCATGGAGTTAGGTCCTCAACAACGATGTGTTCCATCAATACTGTTTGCCTTTTTGGAATCCTTTCCGCAAATATTTCTCATGTGTATCGGTATTGAAGAACCTCACTTTTTGGTTGAAAATAACAGGTTTATTTTAGTTAAGTACTATCAATCTGGCAAATATTCTGGTATATTGACACTGTGCCTATAATCTTAAACCATTCTAGCTCTAGGAAAACCCACTCACACACTTTTTCTGTTTATGTTTTCAATTTCGGATGCTGCTTGGCTTTGGCAGATACCATTTCCAAATTTGAAGAGGAGAAAGAAAGGCTATTCGCAAAATATGAACAACTGAGTAAGCAAGAAGTTATGCATCAATCAGCACCAAACGCTTTATTATTATCTATTTCCCTTCGTATTTGTGACAGGAAAGAGAGAAAGGAGCCTGATATCTGAACAAGAGAAAGCTTGTGCTGAAAAGATTGCTCAATTGGAGGAGTCTTTGAAAAGGAAAAAGCAGGTATACGACCTGTAATTCATAAAATTAGCATTAACGCCTTCCCCTTTCTATGCTAATGGGCACCTTAATTAACACTTGGGTCTGGAACACAGGATGATAGGACTTTCAGCCTTTTGCGGAAGACTCTTGGTTCATTTCTAGAAACTGGTTCAGATGAGGACTTCCAAGCTGATGATTGAAGGTATGAACGGGTTGAGCTCTAATGAAAACGTTCAATAATTCTCTTTAGTACTCTTAAATCAGTCAAACAATTTGATGCAATTATCTAGTATACATTCTCGTACAGGCATATATCTTTTGAGGTTAGGTACTTCTCTTAACAGTCCAGATTGTAAATTGAAAGACTAAATTGAGCCATAAAAGCCAGTTTCTTAACTTTAATTGTTGGCCTTCCGGCTATAGCCGCTATGCCTCTTTAATTCAGCTGATCTCAAATGAATGCTAAAGTTCTTTTCATTTTCAACCTGGTTAAATTTTATATATAAAAAATGTTACTCTTTTGTTTAAAAAATATTGATGTACTATGAGAAGTTGTATTTGACTTTCATAAATGATTCAAAACAGTTCACTATTGTCCTACCTTGCATCTACCAAGCAAATTTATTTCAGTTATGTGCCAAACAAATCACTGATCGAGTCAAGTACACTTGTCCCTGACTTAACGATCATTAAAACCAAACCCTGCGGCTAAGGAAAATCCAAAATTGTAGAATTTAGAAAAAATTTAGTCCTCAATGCTGCTTCAACTTAGTAAGATAATCATTTACAATGAAGAACATCTCAAAGGTTGCAGCATAGAAAATGAATATAAGCAGGAAGTCAAGTCACAAGGCAAACTTGAGATAAAAATACGTTAGAAGTTGGGAAGGTCAGTTCCTAGGTTTCTTTCAATAAAGAAATAAAAGTGCCTGTGATGATAACGTTGATCTCCTTCTCTGTGTGCTGATTAAGGCTGCAACGGAAAAGAAAACTTCACAAAATGTCACATCTTTTCCTACGCAGAAGTATACATGAACAGACTCTACTGCACAGAGTTTGTAGGAGGGGCTGCTTGTCCCTGCTGAACAGACCACGGTGGGCGTCTGTTATGCACCTGCACAGCCGCTTAAATCCGTCAGAGGCTAAAATTTATGGGCATGATTTCTCATTCATACAATTAATGAAGTAATCGAACATCAAAGCAAGGGAACGGTGCAAATTACCCTAACTAACACCCTTATTTCCAAAGAATATGAAGAACTCGCAACAAAAGCATAATAAATATCCACACACATATAAATACTACTTTGGTCAGTTTTGGTTCAATTCGGTTCTATATTTAAAATGTTCAATTTGGTTCATGTACTTTTAAAATGTCCATTTTGATTTTGTACTTTCAAAAAGTGACCAATTGGCCCCTTACTGTGAATCTGCATGAATTTGGTAAGCAAATATTTTGATCCATACTGCAACATTGCAATATAACTTCATCCATCCCAGAGACGGTAGGAATAACTTGTAATAGTCCAAGCTCACCGTTAGCAGATGTTGTCTGCTTTGGCCCGTTACGTATCGCCGTCAGCCTCACAATTTTAAAATGCTTCTATTAGAGAGAGATTTTCACACCTTTATAAACAGTGTTTCATTTCTCTCTCCAACCGACGTAGAATCTCACATAACTCCTGCTCCATGCTTCTTAGCAATGAAAATTACAGCAGTTATATAATTGCCAACACATGGACTGATGCGAAGGATTAATTTCACCACATACATGCTTTATGCCTCTGTGTTCATTTTAGTAAGGGCATCAATTTCTCACCCAATGATTAAAGAAACATCTAGTTTCCAGCAAATCATGCTTCAACATAGTGAAAAAATGAGACAACCAGAAAGATTAAGACTGTAAGCATATACCAAGCAATAACTTTGTCAGAAAGTGGCTTGACATACCCCAATTTCTGTCACACAAGTACACGAGGAACACCTAACTGATGATGCTCCATACGGGTACATAAGCAACACTGCACAAGAACCACATTTCACTTGTCCAACTTCGTGCGCTAGAAAGAGAATGTACAGGCGTTAACATAAGGAAAAATGGTATCATAAGACTTTGACAGAAAGTCGTTAGAAAGACTGAATCTATTAAGTTAATATTGAATAGTGAATCATGAAAAAACAACAAACTAGATCAACTTGAACTGCCTCCGAAATCTGGGGCTCAGGAACGACGTGAACTGGCAAATCATTTTTGCTTAAGTATGTTTCTTCTAAACATGAATTTCACTTTTTACAATACATTCTGGTTACATCCCCTGATCCCAATTCGAGGAAAAGAAAATTGATCAGCAGTGTAACAGTCCAAGTTCACCGCTAGCAGATATTGTCCTCTTTGCGCTTTCTCTTTCGGGCTACCCCTCAAGATTTTTAAAACGCGTCTGCTAGGGAGAGGTTTCCACACCCTTATAAAGAATGTTCCGTTCTCCTCTCCAACCGATGTGGGATCTCACATAAATCATCTATAACCCAATTGAGAAATATCGTAGATCCTACAACATTTGGTTTTACGTAGAAGATAGATGCTTGGAGGCCCAGGCACAATCACATAATGCAAATCATTTATCACTATAACCAATTCCCTCAAATATTACATATAGCTCAGATGTGGTATACAGGCACCACCGAGCACTACTACAAGAAACAGATATTCAAAAATGCTGCCGAAAACTTGACCCTCTAATGAAAGAGGACCCAGTAGGAAGAAAACAGATTTGAAGAGAATAAAGTTCGGGAAGTGCTAATGGTACTTCGAAACCAACATAGGTGGGATTCTTCTTAAAGATTAGGACAAAGCTAACAGCATATGAACAGGACAACTTTCAAGGAAGAAAATAATAGTAAAAACTAAAAAGACTGAAGGAAAAGAGAAGGAACCTTCTAGGACATAGTTGACTGTTGAACAGCAAGAACACTGAACATATCTAGCTCCCTTTAAATACTTAAGCAGGCGACGGCAGGTACCACAAACCATTTGGGCCATATCAGCTGCAGATCAAAACGTCTCCATTGACAAGCTTTTAAATGCATACATTGACAATATTTGGGACTTGCAATAAAACATGCTAACAAGAATGCTCTAATTTCTATGCGCTTTTGTTGAGCTAACGTTGATTCCATGAACTGAAACTAGGGGTGAACTACAACTGTTTCAATAGATTAACAAAGCACATTGCAAAGAATTGAATTGGACTGATTCCAAAAGGAGTTTTCGTGCTATATTTGGACAACTTATTCACCGTTATAAGTGATAGGAATCACAACTCTCCACAATGGTATGATATTGTCTACTTTGAGCATAATCTCTCATGGCTTTGCTTTGGGCTTCATCAAAAGACCTCATACCAATGGAGATAGTATTCCTTACTTATAAACTCATGATCTTTCACTAAATTAACCAACGTGAGACTCGCTCTCACGTCAGAAGCTCAATCAGATGTATAAATAGCCAGTGATGGGAAATAACTAGAGACATGAAATTACCAAGACGAAGATTCGCAAACACAATTAGTTTTGAAAGGCAACAAAGAGAACTAAATTTGAGTAGGAGAAAGTCATTCGAGAGAGAGGGGCGACAACTTATAATCCATATAAACAAATAATTCCTTCGATTTCAGGACGGGCCGACTAACGAATAGGCATCAGAAGGATACCGGACTGAATTGTAGACGAAATATACTCATCGCAAAATCTGAAATTAAACTCGGAAGCACTCACAAGAAAGTGGCTGTGGCGGCGGTTGCGGCAACGGTGGGGTGATGGGTTCCCATCCAGGAGGAGGTCCGTCATCTTCGTCCTTCTCGATTTCATGGATTTCCATTCTCTCGATCAGTCGGCTATGAACTGATCATGCTCTTCTATGGCATGGGAGTACTGTTTGTGTACCACTACGGCGTTGGGCGTCCCGCGCTGATGCGAACCATTGGCGCACCAACTTCTCAATTCCTTTCTCGGCCCACTTTTGGGAGCGAGTTTTGGGAGGATGATAATAATAATAATAATAATAATAATAATAATAAATAAATAAATAAATAAATAAATAAATAAATAAAATCACTTCACAGGTATGAAGGAACACTCATCCATGTGATTGGTTTTTTCTTGGTTGTGAATTATTAGTGAGATTAAATAAATAAAAGTACATCAGTTTTGGAATTACATTAAATTGTTTATTTATCGATATTTTAATTAATTTTTAGTGTAATAATATTTATTTATTTTTATTTTCATTGATTAATTAGTTAAATAATGCAATAACATATTAAATAATACCGTATTTAGTTTATGCTTACATCGATTTGTTCTTTATAATTGATTAATTAAATATAATTATTATGGTAAAACACACACATTAAATTAAATACAAAATAAATTAAATCAATCACTAAATCATTATTAATATTAATATTATTTTAATACTTATAGGATGTCATATAATTTTAGTTTATATTTAATATTTATAATTATAAAGTAGTATTTAATAGACGACCAAGACTTAAGAGAGACTTAAGAAATAGAGCTGAATGGTTTGAAATTTGAATGTATAATAAAATATATATATATTCCTTATAATTTATAATTAATTGGATTTACTTCTTTATTATTATTATTATTATTTTTCTCTTTGATATATTTAAAACTTTGGGTCATGATGTGAACCAACGTAACAATGAATTAAAATAATTTGGTTGGTCCCATCAGATTCGTTGTCCAATAAACAATCATTTTGTCCATCAAACTCTAAGATTTCAAATGGATTAAATTAGGGTTTTCTCCATTATCTATGAAATCCAACCGTTAACGATAAACAACAATTAATCAATCTCTAATTAATATAACTTTCGGACATTTGTGAAAATCATAAAGTAGAGGTAAAAAAGAAAAAAAAATGTTATTCCGTTACAATCACACTTTGTTTGGCAACAGACTCTTGTAATTATGGTACTCACTCCCAATATTAAGTGAGTCAAGCAAATTTAGATTCGTATGTCTACATGAGCTAACTATGTTCAAGCCTATGACTCTTTGTGTTTGAGGAGATTGTTTTAGAAAACGGGAGTTAGAGAAATTTTTTAATACTTTTTCGATATCTTTCTCATCTACCATCAGAATATTAGATTGCAAAGGCGTATGGCTAGGGATGTGCTTGTCAAACATGGCTAGATGCATAAGATCGAGATGATTCGATTAGATATTAAGATGTTATAGATCGATCAATCTGCCAACTCGACTTTATAAAGAATATGAGATGAGAATAATAAAATAATAATAATAAAAAAAAAGGTGGCTTCATTTTGTGAACAGTAATAAACGAACAAAATTGAGACCATTGCACGTGTTACGAACGCTTGCCTTTTCGCGCGTTTGTGTCATTTCGGAAACTAAAGCCTTCATCTTAAATTCGTAACACCTTATCAATCAAATTGCCAAAAAATAAATAAATAACCGTTTGCTTAAATTCTTTTTAAAAATGGAAGCAAAAAAAAAAAAAAAAAAAAACGTATTGTCGTTTTAATGACTAGACGTGGGTCCCACAAGTCAGCAGTACTTCCACGCGTGCGGATAGCGCGTGTGCGAGTGAATACTTTTTGAAAGTATTTGAAACAGAATATACGTTCCTCCACCTCGCCCTTTTGGCATCCTGTCAGAATTTCCTTTTTCACTGAAAAAGTAATTTTTAAAAGTAATATTATTATAATTGATATATATATTTAAAAAAAAGTATCCTATGAATTATAAATTTTGTCATTTCTTTAAATAATATACAATTTTCATTTTAAATAAATAATTTAGAGTCGAGATTTGAATGTTCAATAACAAAAAAAAAAAAAAAAAAGTTACAAATAATAAATATTTTATTTATGAGTTAAAAATATTTACTATAACCAATAAAATTATGAATTGGGGTTAATTTTTCAAATGATATTTTACTTGAGATTAACGTTTTAAAATAAAATTGGTAAAATGGAATTATTATATAAATACAATAAAACAATAAATATATATTTGAAATTGATTGATAATTCTGGTATTTATTGGACATGAAAAGAAAGATAATTACCTTTTTATTTATTCTTCAAAAAATTTAATTTTTGTTATTAGATTTCTGCAGAGAGAGAGATAATTTACGAGCACGACACGACAAGGAGGAAAAAGGGAAGTTCTTCCTCTTTTAGCATTTCTTTCTCCCACTTCCGACCCTTTTCTCTTTGCTTGAGGTTGTACAGAAGCTAATCCTTCTGCTGATCTTTTATACGGTGGTCGCCCAGAAACTGGCCGTCGTCTCTTCATCCACTGGTGGTTTTCACTGTTACGGCGCATTGAGGAAGCTGATAATGAAAGCCTATGCTTATCGGAAATTGAAGGAACTTTGAAAGGAGAAATTAGAGGTTAGCTGTCATGAATCTGAGGCAGCGCCCTCAACCGGCGGGTCGTGGTGGATTTCAAAACGCGCCGCCGCCGGTGGAGCCGTTCAACATAATCCCTATTCACGATCTTCTCACTGACCATCCTTCTCTTCAGTCGCCGGAGGTACGCGCCGCCGCCGCCGCCTTACGCACTGTAGGGGAACTGAGGAGGCCTTCGTTTGTTCCATGGAACCCTAAGTACGATCTTTTGGACTGGCTTGGGCTCTTCTTTGGGTTTCAGGACGATAACGTTCGGAACCAACGCGAACATCTGGTCCTCCACCTTGCTAATTCCCAAATGCGGCTTCGCTCCTCTCCTGAACGGCCGGATGAACTCGACCGTACGGTGCTTCGCAACTTTCGCAAGAAGCTTCTTCGCAACTATACTTTGTGGTGCTCCTATTTAGGCCGGAAGTCCAATGTACGGCTTTCAAGCCGGGACAAGAGTGAGGGCCGTCGAGAACTGCTGTATGTGTCACTTTACCTTTTAATCTGGGGAGAGGCTGCTAATCTTCGATTTGCTCCTGAATGTTTATGTTATATCTATCATTTTATGGCCATGGAACTAAACCAGATTCTCGACGATTACATAGACCCTGACACGGGTAGGCCATATTCGCCTGCTATTCATGGAGACTGTGCATTTTTGAGGAGTGTAGTAATGCCCATTTACAAGACCATTAAGACCGAGGTGGAGAGTAGCAGAAATGGTTCAGCACCACACTCGGCGTGGAGAAATTACGACGATATCAACGAATATTTCTGGAGTAGGAGGTGTTTCCGAAGTCTCGGGTGGCCATTGAATTTAAGTAGTAATTTCTTTGCCACGACACCTAAGAACAGGCGAGTGGGGAAGACAGGTTATGTGGAGCAGAGGTCGTTTTGGAACATATTTAGGAGCTTTGACAAGATTTGGTTATTGTTACTGTTGTTTTTACAAGCTTCTATCATTGTTGCTTGGCAGGGGCAACAGTATCCATGGATAGCTTTGAAGAGTAGGGATGTGCAGGTGGAGTTACTCACTGTCTTCATCACTTGGAGCGGTCTGCGGTTGTTTCAGGCTGTGCTCGATGCTGGAACTCAGTATAGTTTGGTTTCGAGGGAAACCATGTGGCTAGGAGTCAGAATGCTGCTGAAGGGTTTGGCTGCCATTGCTTGGATTATAGTTTTTTCCATATTTTATGCGCGGATTTGGAGTCAGAAGAAATCGGATGGCTTTTGGTCAGATGAGGCAAATGGGGAGATTTTTCTTTTTCTTCGGGCAGTATTTGCTTTTCTCATCCCTGAGATGCTGGCTTTGTTACTCTTCGTTCTTCCATGGATTAGGAATGGACTCGAGGAATTAGATTGGAAAGTGTTGTATCTATTTACATGGTGGTTTCATACTCGAATGTTTATTGGGCGTGGCTTGCGTGAAGGGCTCATAGATAATATCAAGTACTCGATTTTCTGGGTAGCAGTATTGGCTGCCAAATTTTCGTTTAGTTACTTCTTTCAGATTCAGCCCCTTGTTGGTCCAACCAAGGGGCTTTTGAACCTCAAGGGTCCTTATAAATGGCATGAATTTTTTGGTAGCACCAATGTTGTAGCTGTTGTGTTGTTATGGACTCCCGTTGTGCTAATATACCTTATGGATTTGCAGATTTGGTATTCTATCTTCTCATCGCTTGTTGGTGCTACAGTTGGGTTGTTTTTGCATTTGGGTGAGATTCGGAACATTGGTCAGTTAAGCCTTAGATTTCAATTCTTTGCCAGTGCAATGCAATTTAGTCTCATGCCAGAGGTACAACAGCTCACGCCTAAAATGACACGTCTGAAGAAAATCCGTGATGCCATCCACCGATTGAAGCTAAGATATGGACTTGGCCAACCTTACAAAAAGATTGAATCAAGCAGGATAGATACTACCAAGTTTGCTTTGATTTGGAATGAGATTATTATAACTATGAGGGAAGAAGATCTCATTAGTGATAGAGATTTCGATCTCTTGGAGCTTCCACCTAATTGTTGGAACATTAGGGTAATCCGTTGGCCATGCTTCCTCCTTTGCAACGAACTGCTCCTTGCTCTCAGTCAGGCAACAGAGCTTGCAGATAACCCTGACGAGGATCTTTGGTCAAAGATATGCAAGAATGAGTATCAGAGATGTGCTGTAATTGAAGCATATGATAGTGTGAAGGCCGTGCTTTTGACTATTGTTAAATATGGTTCAGAAGAAAACTCCATTGTTGCAAAATTATTTATGGACATAGATAACGTTATTGGACTGGGGAAGTTCCTGGATGCATACAACTCAAATGTGCTCCCAGAAATTCACACCAAGTTAATTTCACTTCTTGATATTCTAATTGAAACCGAGAAAGATGTGAGCAAGGCAGTGAATATATTGCAGAGCAAGGCAGTGAATATCTTGCAGGCCTTGTATGAACTTTCCATTAGAGAGTTCCCAAAATTGAAGAAATCCACCAAGCAGTTGAGAGAAGAAGGATTGGTGCCTCGTAATCCAACCACTGATGAAGGATTGCTCTTTGTGAAGGCAGTTGAGTTTCCTAATTTAGAGGACAAAATGTTTTATAGGAATGTCCAGCGTTTGCATACAATTCTTACATCTAGAGACTCAATGCATGGCGTCCCTTCCAATCTCGAGGCTAGAAGACGACTAGCTTTCTTTAGCAATTCACTTTTTATGAACATACCCCGTGCTCCATATGTAGAAAAAATGATGCCTTTCAGTGTTCTGACCCCTTACTACGATGAAGAAGTTGTGTATGGCAAAGAAATGTTACGAAGTGAGAATGAGGATGGTGTTTCGACTTTGTTCTATCTGCAGAGAATCTACGAGGATGAGTGGAGGAATTTTATGGAGCGAATGCGTAAAGAGGGTTTGGAGCATGAGGATGACATATGGACTAAAAAGTCGAGGGACCTTCGTCTTTGGGCATCATATAGGGGTCAGACTTTATCTCGAACTGTTAGGGGAATGATGTATTATCATAGAGCACTAAAAATGTTCTCATTTCTAGATACTGCATCTGAGATGGATATTAGAATGGGATCACAAGAGATTGCTTCACATGGTTCAATAACCCGAAAGCATGCCTTGGATGGTTTACATTCAACACAACCTCCTTTCAGGAATTTGACTAGATCGACTTCTGGAGAATTGTTATTTAGAGGATATGAGTATGGGACCGCCCTTATGAAATTCACCTATGTGGTTACCTGCCAAGTTTATGGGCTACAAAAAACAAAAAGAGACCCTCGGGCAGAGGAGATCTTAAATTTGATGAAGGAAAACGAAGCCCTTAGAGTTGCCTATGTTGATGAAGTTCATCATGGGAGGGATGAGGTTGAATTTTACTCTGTCCTTGTTAAGTATGATCAAGAGCTACAGAAGGAAGTTGTGATCTATCGAATTAGGTTACCTGGTCCTTTGAAGATTGGAGAAGGGAAACCAGAAAATCAGAACCATGCAATTATCTTTACACGGGGCGATGCAATTCAGACCATTGACATGAACCAAGAGAATTATTTTGAGGAGGCACTCAAGATGCGAAATTTATTGGAAGAATTTAAGAACTCTTATGGTATTAGGAAGCCAACCATCTTAGGTGTTCGTGAGAATGTCTTCACTGGCTCAGTGTCCTCTCTTGCTTGGTTCATGTCCGCACAAGAGACTAGCTTTGTGACCCTAGCACAGAGAGTTCTGGCAAATCCTTTAAAGGTTAGAATGCATTATGGGCACCCTGATGTATTTGACAGATTCTGGTTTCTGACTCGTGGTGGAATCAGCAAGGCTTCTAGAGTGATCAACATTAGTGAGGATATATTTGCTGGCTTCAATTGCACGCTTAGAGGGGGCAATGTGACACACCATGAATATATACAGGTGGGCAAAGGAAGAGATGTTGGCTTTAATCAAATCTCTATGTTTGAGGCCAAGGTGGCCAGTGGCAATGGTGAGCAGGTTTTGAGCAGGGATGTATACCGGCTGGGTCATAGATTGGATTTCTTTCGAATGCTTTCAGTTTTCTACACAACTGTTGGGTACTATTTCAACACAATGCTTGTAGTATTGTCTGTTTTTGTATTTTTATGGGGCCGACTTTATCTTGCACTTAGTGGGGTTGAGGATGCAGCAGTAGCATCAAGTTCTGGAAACAATAGGGCCCTTGGAGCAATACTGAATCAGCAGTTTATAATCCAACTTGGTCTTTTCACAGCACTACCAATGATTGTGGAGAACAGCCTAGAGCACGGGTTTCTTCCAGCCATTTGGAACTTCTTGACAATGCAGTTGCAGCTATCGTCATTTTTTTACACTTTCTCTTTGGGAACTCGCACCCACTTCTTTGGCCGCACCATTCTTCATGGTGGAGCTAAGTATCGAGCGACAGGACGTGGGTTCGTGGTGCAGCACAAGAGCTTTGCAGAAAACTACAGACTATATGCTCGAAGTCATTTTGTGAAGGCAATTGAGCTTGGGGTTATTTTAATAGTGTATGCTTCCCGGAGCCCTCTGGCTAAAAGTACTTTTACTTTTGTCATTTTGTCAATCTCTAGCTGGTTTCTCATAGTTTCATGGATAATGGCCCCCTTCATATTTAATCCTTCTGGATTTGATTGGTTAAAAACAGTTTACGACTTTGATGATTTTATTAATTGGTTATGGAATACTGGTGGAGTGTTCACAAAAGCAGAACAGAGCTGGGAAGCATGGTGGCTAGAGGAGAACAGCCATCTGAGAACAACGGGTCTGTGGGGAAAACTTCTAGAGATCATTTTGGATCTTCGTTTCTTCTTCTTCCAGTACGCAATTGTATATCACCTTAACATTACTGGTAACAAAACCAGTATTGCTGTCTATTTTATTTCCTGGGTATCCATGATTGTTCTTGTTGGGATTTATATTGTTATAGCATATGCTCAGGATAAGTATGCTGCGAAGGAGCATATCTATTATCGATTGGTTCAATTAATAGTCATTGTGGTTATAGTACTGGTGATTGTTATATTGATGGAGTTCACACCCTTTAACACGGCCGATCTTGTTACGTGTCTCTTGGCATTCATTCCCACTGGCTGGGGCATAATATCAATTGCTCAGGTGCTAAGACCTTTTCTGCAAACCACTGTCGTGTGGGATACTGTTGTTTCATCGGCCCGGTTGTATGATCTACTGTTTGGAATGATTGTCATGGCCCCTTTGGCACTGCTCTCATGGTTGCCTGGTTTCCAGTCAATGCAAACAAGAATCTTATTTAATGAAGCCTTCAGCCGAGGCCTCCAGATATCTCGTATCATTGCTGGCAAAAAGACCGTATGAAATATGAATTCAGGTACTCCCCTTTTCAATCTTTTCTAGAAACTAAACAAAAATATGACCAATTTGCAAAAAGACTATTGAATTTTTATCGTCTATTCTTTTAGTTTTTCGAGTGTAAGGCAGTCGTCGTGCATGCTTCCTCTTTTTTCTTCGATGGTATTTTGTTGTAGATATCGTTCCCTTGCAGTTTTATGGATTTGTTAAACTATAAGTTTGGTTGGTTGTCCTGTATCTAGTGCCGATTCTGTATATAACTAACAGTTAATATCATTTGTTAAAAAGCACTTCATCCTGAATTTTAGCAACTTATTCAATAAACTCCACCATGATTGCTTTGTGTTTCATGTTATGAGGTTCTTCAAATGCATTCTGTAATTGGAGTCTTATTCAGCCATCCTCAATATCTCAGATCTTCGAGCTTTTATTGTTGATGCATTTCTGAGAGCCACCGCATTCAACGGTTTCACACCAGATATGTGTACTGTATTCAATGAAATCGAGCCTCTGGTGTTTCACAGGGAAGGACACAGGAATTCCTCGACATTCAAGATTTGTACATACTGTTCATATTTATTGTAGTAGCCCATGCACTAATTAAGTCCTCAAGCTGGTTACTGTATTTTATTGAAAACTAGTTCTGATAGAACTTTCCTCTACCTGCCCACCTTGACATCCTTCATGATTTATTGTATGACTATTGAATTTTGACTTCCATGTTGTTCAAGATCCAGTGAATTGAGTAATTGAAATGAGTTTCTTGGAGAGACAATATATGCATTCAGAGGTTTGTGCGAGTACTCATAGACTGAGGGCCAGGAGCTTCTGCCAAATGGTAAAAATCAATAAAAGGAATAGCACCATCCAATACCTTTTCTTTATATCATTTACCTTAAAGTGACATGATCATTCTTTTCTCCGGTCGATCAAGTACAAGTCAGGCAAGATACATCAGAGAAAGATATTGAGAAAACTTGCTATTTCTGTGTATGATTCAAAACTCAAGGGAAGCTTTGCAATAATCAAAATACAAACTGTCCTATCTTACAATTCCTCGTTGCTTATGGTTGGCAGTTGATCATATGAAGGACCCTGTTTACGAAGTACTCTTGGCAGCATGCATCGACCACCAAAGCGCTGCTGCAAAAATATGATAAGAGCTAATACAAGAACACTGCTAGGGATGATGATGTCCCAGGCAGTGGAATAGAAGTCTAGTTTGTGGTTTGCATATATGTATGATAAATCAAGGTACCAGCTGGAATGATGAGCCCTGTAAAGGTCATAAGCATGAGGCAGTAGACGAACAAATGTGGTTCCCATATAGAAGGAGAAGGCTAGAGCCCTTTCTTTAGAATCAAGCATCAAGTTGAATATGATCTGTGGGATCAGAAAACCATCCAAGACTAAACCTCCAAGTGATTTGAGAATCTCCCAGAAAGAGTTTTGCTGGTATGGGAGCTTTCGAGTAGGATAAGATCGATATCGTGCGTGCCTTGGTTGCAAAAATGGCATGTACGAGCTCGAATCCTTCCACTTATAAACGAGCCAAGCAATCAAAATGCCGAGTGCATATAATGGTAGAGTCAGATAAGTAAGTTTTATCTCGGAATCCCACAAGTCCTTCTCACTTGTATTGTCCTGTCGTGACGACCAAGTGAGCTGGAGAAGACGCAACTGCAAAAGGAAAGCCACCATCGTTACGACTCTAACGATTACTTCATTCACTTCAAGCCATCCCCCACTGCCAAGAAACACACTCTGCTGATTACGGTCTGCTGCAAACAAAGCTTCAAAGTTCAGCAGAAGAGGAATCATATATCCCAAACACATAATCACAACCATCAAGACAGAAACGAATGGAAGCACCTCTGGATGTTTATTTACATAAAGGAGTTGCAAGACAACGAAGAGACATGCAAAGGTATTGGAAACCAGAACCATAGTGATCTCAAGGTCCATTCTCCATATGGATTCTTCAGCTTGGTTATCATAAATTGAAACTGAAGACAACACCAGATTATCAAAATAGAAAGGATCTGACTTCGGCCTTTTGCTTTCAATGGTTCCCTTAAAACGATCCATCCCACTTGCATCTAGAGGTGGAAATTGGACTTTGACAACAATTTCACAGTCCAGTATACGATTCTTCATCAGCTCTCGTTGCCAGCATCCTGTCATACACAAAGAGCCAGTGTTCTTGTCGTATAATCCTTCAGCAGAAATCTCCACTTTTTTTGATGAAAAGTTTTGCCCAGCTATCTTGAAATCATTATCAGCGCTGAAACTTATCCTATAGCTAATGTTCAGCAGACCATTGTAGCTGGGCATTGGAACTGCAGATTCTCTTTGCCCGGACAGAGAAGAGTTTACATCATTCTGATAAAAATGCTGACCATAAAAGAATGGCGATGCATAACCCCTTGCAATCTCATCTTCGCTGTTCTTCAAGGACAAATCAAATCTCATGTCTGATGAATTCTCAGAAGGGTATGTCTTTTCCTTACCATAAACATTCTTGCTTCGAGGGCATGAACTTTGTGTTCCAACCTCAGTATATTCATATTTGATTCGTGAAGGATCTATCAACATTGCATTATAACTACGAAACCCAATTTTCTGAAAGTAACCTGATTCATTTGCAGATTTGGAGCTCCAAATTTGACCCTCAATAGTACTTCGGTTTCTGATAGAAAAAACAGCAGGAAACCTCAGACTTAGCCTTATCGAACAATCTCCAATGGAAGCATTTGTTAACGATTGTGTATAGTTCATGATCCGGCAGGCAACAGCACAAAGCTGCCTTTCCTCCTGATCCCACATTCCTTCAGCAATCAAGGTGTCACTAGGTATGAAAGAATATCTATTAACACGATAGCTTGAATTGGCAAAGCGTAATAATATTAGCATTTTTCCCTCATGGGTGCACTCAATTCCTTCATAATTCATTGAAACAGGCAAGTACTTGACATTCTTTCCAAGAGGATTGCAGTTCATATCATCGCAGTCACTCTCATACTCCAAATCAAACGTATCAGTAAGCGTACGAAATACAGAGCATACATTTTGAGATAGCTTCAGACCTCTATCATTTCCACTCAAGCAACCAACCTCGATTCCTTTATCTATTAATGTATACTTGTATTCCGGACTATCGGCTAGACTCAAGATTGAAACAGGTTCGAAAAATTGCGGACCGCTATTGGCATTCAAACTCTCCAAAGTTCCAGTAATCAAGCTATTAAAAATGGTTACGTTTGTAGGACAATCCAGCTTGAGAATAACATTCAAATTCTGTAAAACTCCCGAGTTCATTAAACTCGTACCTGATCCAACCATGCATACCTTCCCAGACGTTTCTGACCAAAATCCATCGAGCGCAAATCCCACTCTCGGCTTCCAGGGATGAGTCCTCGGCCCTCGGTACCGAATCAAACGCAATCGACGGTGCTGGTAATCGTCGAAAGAATTGAGATACATCATGGAGCCTCGAAGAACCAAGGAAGCTTGGAGTTTAACAATGCCCGGGGAAACGGTTTTATGGGCACGGAGCGCATAAACGAACACATGTCTGGAGAAAAAAGAGTCCAAACGTCGGGGTTGAGTGATAATCTTGTCGCCTCCGGTGAAGTAACTGTTCCTTAACTGAAGCATGGAAGTGGCGGAGGGGAAGGAAGAGGGGTCGGTGTCTAAAGGCGATTTGGGAACGATTTGATTGCAATGTTGGTCGTATAGGGCTTCGGTATCGGAATTCCAATGATCGATCCGCGAGGCCGTTGAAGCGATGTTGAGGAGGAAGAAGATGAAGAAGAAGAAGAGAAGGGAAATCCATGGGAACAGAGAATTGAAGCTGAAGCATTGAGGGAACATGATGAAATAGGGAAAGGCAGAGACAACTCCAATGGGTTATGGGCAAAAGAGCTCCTCCATTAATACCGATCGGTCAAACTCCGGAAAAAGCTGTAGAATCGGATCGCTAAGCGAGCGCTGCCGCCCGACATGAGGCCAAGCACAGCCAGAGCCTACTGCAAACCAACCTCACAACACATATTTCAAAAATATATATATACTTGAAAATCACGTCTTTGTTCAATTCATTTCTTACTTTGTTTTTTAATTTTTGTAAAGATTTAAATATTTTCTTAAAGGCACCTTTTTGAAAAACAATTAAATGGTTGAAGAGACCTTAGTTTTTTTTTATTATTTTGATTTCAAGGTAAAGATTTGAAAAGATCTAATATCTTTTATAATTTGATGGCAATCTTATTTTATTAGAAATATTAATTTTATAACCAAACCTTCTATTATTATTTTCAAGGGACAAAAGTTGTAAACTCACTTTTCCTTCCGGCCTTTCTCTCAAAGTTGTTAAGAAGGGAGAGGTTTACACACTCTTATAAAAAAAATGTTTTGTTTCCCTTTCTAATTGAGGTGGGAGAGGTATTGTCCTCTTTTCAGATTTCTCTCCTAGACTTCCCCCTCAAGGTTTTAAAATAGGGAGAGATTTCTATTTCTACCCTCTTATAAAGAATTATTCGTTCTCCTCTCAACAGATCTGAGATCTCATATTGTCAATAAAAAGAAATCATTCATTCACTCACCGTCATGAAGAATAAGAATAATGGAGAGATAAGAACTCTATCAAACTTTATTAACTTTGAGGAAGACAATGAATAGAGGTATCATGTGTGTGTATATATATATATAGTTCTAGTTCAATTGTTACAATGATAAAAGAAAGGAAGTGGTAGAACGGGCTATGAGATATGAGTAGAATTTGGCACAATAATTATATTATTAGATATTGTTTGCTCTGCTCTATGTATAAAAAAATGAATGTAAAGTTCAAGAAGAAGAAAGAATGAGGAAATGAACTATGTAGAACAGAATAGAATAGAATTAGATCACTCATCTTGCACAGCCATCCTATCCCCAGTATGATAAATATTTTAAAAGGGGTTGTTCAAAAAGCCATAAAATTGACTCTTTCTGAACAAAACCTCAACTCAAATCATTGTCCCGTGCTGCAATGACTTTACGATGATGCCGAGACCTCCTCTCTCGACTACGTCTTTGGGAAGCCTTCCTTGGTAAACTCGGAGCTTTTTCCGACGACAACTTGCTGACAGGATTAACTATAGAAGATGGTAAGGAAGGTGGAGGTGGTGGGGGATGGACAGCCTTCTGTTCAAGTACGTCCCTATGATATTTCTGCAGGAGGTACAAAACAAAAACTTAATAGTGTTCAGTAATGTCATGGAGGTAGATCCATGCACTTAAAACTTTATCAACAGCTTCACATTCTCAGATTATATGATACAAAATTTCATAAGGTTTTGAACTCTCTTCCAGTATTGCATACAAGACGAGGTTTTCCCATTCACTAATTTTGAAGGCTCCATAAATCAATCAGAACACAATGTTGATATTCCAATATTGCAGTAATGGCTACATTTTGGCATTATGATCATATATGATTTTATTAACAATAGCAGAAGCAATCTACAAAATGATATCAACGAAATGCAATATAGAAAAGCTACCTGAATCACGAAATTGCGCCTTTCACAATCCAAGAACATATAGAGTGTCCAATTTGTTTTGGCCATTAGTTTGTCCCTCACAGTTGAAAAACTGATCTGATCTCTTGATGTAAAACGATCGACTTCATTGAACCAGAGGCAACTGAACAAATTGCTAATAGGCACATGCTCTCTAAGTATCACACATCCCTCGGGAACATCTGCAGGTAATCAATCCAAGACAGAACCTTAGATGACCCTGGCTTAACTTATTTCTTTTATGGAGAGGGTGGGGTGAACATACCACTTGTAATGGGAAGCTTGGCTTCGGAATAAGGAGTCAAACCTTCCATTACATAAAAGTTAACCTGAAAGTCAATAGAAGCATTATCATACTTTCCGGCAGCTTTATTCGCATCAGCTTCCGTAAACACATCAAAGCGTTTGTAGTGTCTAGAAATTGCAAATGTAGCATTTTTTCTCCATAAGAACCTGAAAATGTGAGCAGGGCATCAAAAAAAATTTGGCAGAGCCTCTTCAAACTGAAAGACATCAAATCCAAAGGATAGTTATATTGTAGAGGTTGTGTGAGACTTTCCAACTATTAGAAATTTACAAGACAACTAATATGTAAATTAGACATCTGTTATGGTTTATACTATTATTACTATATCAATGAAGATTTATAGCATTGGCCAAACTACACTTGCTTGTGGGACTATGAAGAAACTTCAGAGTGGGGAAACTCAGGTTTTCCATTATCACGTTTTGTGGAAAAATGATAGAGTGGCTCTATGCATTTCCGTCAATACAACCCTTCAGTTACTGCCACCAAGAGGGTCAACAAGGCATTCAAACAGTCAATGATAGTAACAGCCCAAGTTCACCGCTAGCAAATATTATCCTCTTTGAGTTTTCTCTTCTGGGATTCGTCTCAAGGTTTTAAAACGCGTCTACCAGAGAGAAGTTTCCACACTCTTATAAGGAATGTTTCATTTCCCTCTCCAACCAACGTGGAATCTCACAATCCACCCCCTGGGGGGCCCAGCGTCCTTGCTGGCACACCGTCTAGTGTTTGGCTCTGATACCATTTGTAACAACCCAACCCCACCGCTAGCAAATATTGTCCTCTTTGGGCTTTCCCTTCCGGACTTCCCCTCAAGATTTTAAAATGCATCTACTAGGGAGAGGTTTCCACACCCTTATAAGGAATGTTTCGTTCCCCTCTCCAACCAATGTAGGATCTCACAATGATCAAGTTAATCTAATGCTCATTCGTGCAAATACAAGTAACAAGAAATTGAGCAATATTTAGTCAGTGTAATATATTGCACCACCAATAAGTATCTCGACATTGTGAAATTGTCAAGAAGTATCGTCTAAGAAAATAGGATCCATCTTAATGGCTCAACTGGAGGAATTATGATGATTGAAGAATAGGAGTAATGGCATCACAAAGTTCAATGCAATCTTCAATGAGTACAGAACCCTCCAATAAAGTTGGTAAAGTTCACAGATAATCAGATGTACCTTGCAAGAATTTGATATGGATCCACAACAAGCTCAAGTTTGCCGTCAATCCAAAGAGAATATCGAGCATTAGGAAACATTCTGTGCACCAGAAGTTTTGGAATCTGCAACAGTAAAAACACAGAACAAACAATAAGTTTAAGGCACAACTCCTTCATCTTAGTATCCAGTTTCAGCCACAAAGTGATATTACATTGTGAAAATAAAGCTAAAAGTAAAGACCACAATGGAAGTGCCTTTCTGTTCAAGCAGATGAAAAAATGAGAAGGTTATTGTCTATAGGCAACACTATACCAAAAGAGAAAAAGGGAGAGCATTATATCCTTAATTCTTAAAGCATCCATTTAAACTGAATTCCAAACAGGCTCAAGAAGGAAGAACCCCTGAGAGCTACTATGCAACATTGATCATCTGGGTGTGCTAATTTTAATACAAATTGAACTGTGTTTACTTAAATTTAGAAGTTTACTTTTCCAGTACGTCTTGCGTCTTTGTAAGGTAAGTTATGGACCACAACGATTCTCCACAACCCAATTTTCTTGCTGCTTTCCAGGATCATACCAGTTTCCTTTAATGATGCTTCTGTCTCTTCATCAATAAACATGAAGAAGCAAACAGTGTTCTTGGCATATTCACTAATGTTCTTTGGTTGATTTATAATATCAAAATTTCCTGAAGAATAAGTAGTTTGATGAGCAACAAAACACACATTCACAATTAAAAACAAAATTGCAAAGATCGTACCAAATATTGCAGATGCAACAACCACACCACGACATTGCTCCATATCATGAAGGTCATCATCATTGATATCAAAACCTGTGTTGCGACCAGGTTTGACTCCCCTCACAAACCTAAACAAGCATACATAAACCAAAACACATAAATCCAAGATAAAAAGTAATATGTGGGACAATATTTATCATCATATGGGCAACCCACGCCATGTAGACAATAGGCAATGGAAAATTGTTGGAGTAAACATGAAAGAAAAAGGATGAAGACAGAAAAAACTAACCCACAATGCACTCTCATCGACTCCCTTACATCAAAAGAATCTGTCCTCTGGGCTAAAGTAGGATATCCACCAAAGTCCGAACCTCCAAATTCCGTCTCTCTTCTTATGTTTTCCTCATAAATATATTCCAATTTTTTAACAGGTGAATCTGATGAGGCATTTGGCATCAAGGCAACAGATTCTTCAACGGAAGGGTAACATACTGGACATGCTGAAGCATTAAAAAGAAAATTCTCAGCAAAGGTGCAAGTACCTTGAGAATCCATTGGTGCCCAAATATTACAGTCATCATGAAACATCCACAAAAAGCACAAGATTTTAAATCTGTTAAAGGGGAACGATACTTACGCCTCGGACCAGTTCTCTTTTTATCTGCAGGTGGGGGAGGCAGGGCAAAATTATTACAAGGGTGTCCTGGTGGAAGAGTGTAACCCATGAAAATTGCTGGTGGAGGAAGCGAAGGTGGTGGAGGAGGAAGAGAAGGCGGTGGAGGAGGAGGAGGAGGTGATGCCAATGAAGATGTCTCTCTCCTCTTTGTCAAGGAACTACTTCTATCATCCATAATATCTTGAGATGGGGATTGCCTGAAACTCATAACTAAGCTATTGTTCATACTGATGTGCTGGATACGCTGTTCTTCTTGGGCATCCTCACCTGGAAAGTCATGATCAAAATCAAACATATCATTACCTCGTGCAAACGCACACAAAGAAAGATGGCTCGAAAAATCTTGAAAGTCCAACATTTGATCAGAGTTCATAGTGTCAAACAATGTGCAGAGACCATAAAATCTTGAAAGGTAAGCATCAATCTATTAACGTTTGGTCAGTTAGTAAAAAAAAGATTGGTGAATTGAACCAAATGAATCATAAATCTACCACAAATGTGAACTAAATCGAATGCTTTTATTAGAAAACAAGAAGAAAGTAATGTCTGGTGCCTATAGCCACTGATTTCATCCCACATTCATAAGCATAACAAAAGTAAAATGTCATATAAATTTGATGAATGCTCAAACAAAATCTTCAAACTCTAATTTCCAGCTTTGTTTCTTAATCAATCTGAAATTCAAAATCCCAGCAGCAACTGACAACTAAAGACTAAAAGGTTTATGTATCTAAATGCAAAAGAGACTCAAACCTTTGCCCATGTACAGTACCCAGAGGAAAACCGCAGCAGAAACAACACAGAGAAGCAGCATCCCAATCTTCTTTCTATGGACGAACTTGCAGATCCAAGGAAACGAATAATCCTTCTCCTTCATCATTTTGGAAGGCTTACGTGCAGTTTGGAATGGCGGAACTACATTATTCAGCTGTTTATCCAATGCCCCGTAACTCGCTGAACGAAGTCCCAATGACGGTCCTGTCATTGTTCCTCCAAACTAACATGTACTCTTCTCATAACCCCCTCTTATCTCTCTCTCACACACCCACCGAAGAAACGTCTCTGATTTTGGCTCCAAGGCGCAAAGATTTCAAGACCCACCTCACAAAAATTAAGCCAAGACTCTCCGGCTCCTCCAAAATTTCGCCTCGCCAATTAACATTCTCTGTAAACCAAAATGCAGTTCAGATTTCACAACAACAATACTAGTTCTACCAAAACGAATAGAAACTGAGTTGGCAGCAGGATCAAATCCCTATATCTAAGGCGATGTTGCTTGCTAATAAACGAAGAAAAATTAGAGGGAGATAGAGGAGGGAATGAATCTAGGTTTTTCGAAATCGAGAATAATCTGGGATCATAAAACCAAATTAATGAAGCTTTGCATTCAATATAAATTTTGTTCGTTGATATGGGATGATCCAGTGATGGAATATTCATCCGATATTTATTTTTACAAATGTAAATTATGCATAGGCAATCATTTCCGGATGAATTTTGCGGGAAATTCCTAAAGAGGCCAAAAAGGGTAACTTTTCTATAGAAGGAAATTCCTTGATAGGCTAACGTGCGCCATTTGCCTCACAATCACACCTCACCTCACGATGTACGCCTAACACCGTGCATCCTCCACTCACAGGGCGACATCTGTCATAAGTATTATTATTGAACAAATTTGGCTAAAAAAAATTAACTTTAAATTTATTGAAATACATGGAATAATACAATAAAAATACCATTAAATAAGATAGGTATCCTATACCAAGATGTTAGATGCTTTAATTCTCATACGGGCACATTTAAGTTAAAAAAATTTAAATAAAAGTGTAAAAAAAAATTCCTTATTAATATATATTATTTAATCTCATTTTCTAATTACATTTTACCAAAAAAAAAATATCATAAAAATATAATAACATAAAGTTCATAAATTTTAGTTTTTTTTTTTTTTTTCTTTTATATACTTCTAAAAAAATATATTTGAATTCTAACTTTTATAAATGAAAAATAATACTAAATAATCGAAGATAGTTATTATTTATCATACTTTAAAAATATATTTTATAATTCTAACTTTTATAAATGAAAAATAATACTAAATGATTCAAGATAATTATTATTTTTTATTTTAGAGACTAATAAAAACATTTTGGAAAAATTATTGCTTTTTTCTTTTTCTTTTTTAAGTTTACAACCATTTATTGGTAAATCTATATAAATAATTTAATAAGTTTGGCAGGGTAGTTAGACTTAGGTCTAAGCTTATAAGTATTATCATCATTATTATCATCATCATTATTATTATTATGTTTTAGGGCAAATATAAGTGGCCGTTTACTGGACCAGGATGGCCCAATGAGAAGTTATTGGGCCCATGAAAAGTAACCCTCTTATTGGGCCTGTCGACCCACCACGTGTCCATCCTTTTCATCGGTTTTGCCACGTCAAACAATACCAAAGCAACGACAACAAGGAATTTGAGTACTTATTTTACCCGTAATTTATTTTAGGTATATTTTACCTAATCTCTAATTTTTCTATAAAAATTAGTTGACTATTTTTAATATTGTAAAACATTATTAATTACAAATGTTGAGTTTTATTTTATTAGTTAATGGTATATATTTAGATATTTTAATTTTTTAAGTTTCTTCAAATTAAAGTTGCAGGTCAATATCTTTTTTTCAAAAGCTATCACAAACACACTATAAAGATGTTGGAAGAAAAAACCATTCATACCTCATAAAAAGAAGAACGTACTTTCTTCGTCATTTTTCTATATATTTTCACACGTCAATAATAATCAACATTTCTAATAGACCATAAAAATATATGTATATAAAAATTTCAGATTGAACGTAGAATATATGACACTCAAGTAAAATAAGAGTAAATGGATGAATAGATACCACATCCGAATAAGAGCCATTTAATGATAAGATGATTATGAAAAACTTAGAAGAAAGAGATTTTTTTTTTTTTTTCAATGGTTCATGGATAGAAACTTACTGGTTAAATGTGCTTTTACTTGGAGCAATTTTATAATGAATTCTTAGGATGCGTGTGAGTGAGGACAAAAAATACTGAAGTGACTCATGTTGGTCTGTGAAAATAGTATTCACTCTCAGAAGCGAGTAGTTAGTAAACTTAACCATGTTATAGGAGATGCAATGGAATTCAAATTCTAAATTATGGGCATGGATGGTTACAATAAATAAGATCTATAGCTAATTAATCAACAATTTGGAATATTTTTATTATTCTTTTCTATCTCCAACTTTTTTGAAGTTTAAAGACGTATTGAAGATTAAAATATTTGATATTTTAATCGATGACATTTATCTTAATTGATTGAATTGTACTTCGTTGAATTACTTGACTTTGATTAACTATAGTAACAATATTAAATGACACTCGTATTTTAGAAATATCTATATATTTATATCTCAATACTATTTTGTTGGATTCATTAAATGCTTATAGTATTATTTTAACAAAATAATAATATTTTACCCTGTCGATTTATTAGAAAAAAAAAATAGTGGGACAACCTGAATTAATATGCATGAACTTGTTAATATACGAACAGAACATAATTTAGTCGTAAGTGTTGACTTTTGCACAAAATTTTGACGGCTTCAATGTTTGAATTTTTATGGGTCAAACGATTCTAACCTCTTTTTCATTTATAGATTTATAGAGATTTAAATGAGGCACAATCTTTTTGGTGTTCAAATACCATTAATTATATATTTCTATTTTTCTTCTCATATTTAACGATAATGGTTGACTTATTAATACTTTAAATTCATTTGAAAACCTCTAATTAAATGGTTATGGAAATCAAAAGAAAATTAAACAATAATCATGTTACTATATTTTAAATTGATAAATCATTAACATTCACTTAAAAATAAATTAAATCGATTAAGATCATGAAAATGACATAATTTTTGTTTTTTTTTTTTTAAAATTGATGATAAATTGTCATCTCTTTCCGATGTAATTGGGGGAAGGAGGTTCCGAGGCAAATAAAAAGAAAAATATTAAAAAAGTGTCACAATCTATGGCTCCAATTCCACGTATGGTTGCTTTTGACTTTAAATATCTAATATATGTTAATTGAAAAAAAAAAATACATCCAATATGAACATGTCACGCTCATGTCCAGCTGGGAACTTCACATTTTTTCACCATCAAAATTCATATCTCCATGTAAGAAATATATGCTCATATTTTTCTACATTGAATTAAAAATATTGGGTTCGGTTCGAATTTTATGTCTAAAAAATTATCTAATCTGAAACATAATTAAGAATATAACGAAGTCGTCTTGCAGTTCCGCTTCGATTCAAGCAGAAGGATGAGACGAATTAAGGTTTGCAAATAAGGAAATTGCAAACCAGTATAGTGTTAGCTTAACATACTGTGCTACCTAATCCCGTGTATTACACCTAGTAAAACTAGCTGGAGTTGCGTGAGAATTCTTCCTCAAAATTATTGTACTCGTTTGACTTGGTCGATTAAATAGTCATAAAGGTTTATGTCCTTTGCCAGTTGAAATCTAAAAATATCTAAACATTATTACCATATTTTTTTTCCTTGTTTTCATTTCGCTCGTCTTATCAAATATATTGAATATTTATGTAATTGTTTGAAAATTAAGACATTATTCTACGGATATATTTAAATAAATTTGAGTCAAAGAAACATGATGTCGAGCTTACACCCTCATTGGTGGGCCATGGAGTAAGTTTGTTTATCCTTTAATATCGTAATAATAAAATTAATTACCATTAATATACTTTTAATGTAAAATGAAGTTGAGTTTAAAATTATATTAAATATGATTTTTTTTAATCCTATAATTTTAAAAACCTTAGTTTTATTTTCTTAAACCATCTATTTTTTTTTAGATATATTGTAACAATTTAAATTCATCATGAATAGATATTGTCTGCTTTGGTTCATTACGTATTGCCGTCAGTCTCATAGTTTTAAAATGTGTCTATTGAGAAGAAGTTTTTACATCCTTATACGAAATGTTTCTTTCTCTTTGCAACAAATGTGATATCCCACAATCACGTTGGGGGTCAAACATTCTTGCTAGCACATGGCCGGATGTATGACTTTGATACCATTTGTAACAACTCAAGTCCACCGCTAATAGAGATTGTCTTCTTTAAAATTTCTCTTACAAATTTTCGTTCAAGATTTTAAAACGTAAGAGAAATTTTTACATCCTTATAAGAAATGTTTCGCTTCTTTATGTTGTAAGTAAATTTAAATTGAAAAATCAATAATTCAAATACAACCTAATTCACTAAAAAGAAACTTTATTTGGGAATTGAAAATTCAAAAGTCCACGTGAGACAATTGCCGTTTCCTGTATGACACGTAAAATAATAAATAGGAGGTCCTTCCTTTAATATGGAGGGCAAAAAACACCTAATATTTTAAATAAATTAGAAAAATTGAAACAAAATTCAATGCTTGCAGCTCTTTGCATATTATAATTACATAATTAAGCTGTATTTGTCTTTTCTGTTTGTTCATTTGGAATTTAAAGTTTTTTTTATTGCTAATTTTTCTTACAAACACAACATCCAGATCCTTCAACAATCTTGACCAAATTTATTGAATTATTTTAAATAACTGAAAAAAATAAATTTCTTCCCATTATTTATTAAAAAAAAAAAACTTTTTTTTTATTCCAATACGTCCCTTAATTCTCAGAATTTATATTTTTGTATCTGAACTTTTGAAATAATTATTTTAACCAAAATTTTTTTTTCAAAATATCTACTTATTTAATAATTGTGGCCTTTCTTTTTAATAATATCGCCTTTATTTTTGGTCTTTACCTACTTATAATATCTATTATGCCTAACTCATGAAACTTCCCACGTGTTTGCTTGTATTATTATTATTATTATTTTGTCTCAAGCCTTTTTCTAGTTCAGGTAAAGTACTAAACATGTCATCATGAATATTTGTATGATATCGTCCAATTTAAGTATTAAGCTCTCGTGACTTTATTTTTTGTTTTTCATAAAACCTTTTTCTACCGAAACTTCATGAGGGTTGGTGTTCCTTAATCAGATGTTTGCGTATGAGCTATATTTAAACAGGAATATGACATTGCCATTTGACCTCTCTCCCATGTGACTCAAAATTCTCAGCGACAACCTTTGAATTGTCACTGTCTAGCCTCTCTTGCTACCCCACACTAGGCCCTAGTGTAGTCATTCCTTATTATAAACCTATAATCTTCTTCTTAATTAGTTAATTGAGACGGCTCTTTTAATCAACCTCTTACCTATAAAATTAGAACGTAATGAATACTCGTGCAATTGTCAGCAATTATTGTAAAAGTTACCTTAGTCAAAGGAAGCCAAAGACCAAAAAGATTGAAATTTGAAATGGGTTCATTTTATTCTTTTCTTAAGAATTAAAGAACAAAAAAAAAAAAAGTTAAGAAAATTGAAAATGAAATTTAAGCTAAGAAAAGTGGATTGGATTAGATGTAAAAAGAGAGTCGGTGTCGTACAGGGTTTTGAAGCCTAATAGTTGACCAACAAAATTCTGCCCATCTCTAACCGTGTGCCTTTTTCTCCATCTTCCTCTGTTTCTTCTCTGCTCCTCCCATGGCCGCTCTGAAACTCCCAATTCTTCTCCTCTCTTTCCCCGTTCTTTTCTGCTCCATATCCGCCCTTGATTTCGTCTTCAACGGCTTCAATTCCACCGATGTCTTCCTCTACGGCAACGCCACCATTGAATCCCGCATCCTCGCCCTCACCAACCAAACCAGTTTCTCAATCGGTCGCGCTCTGTACCCTTCCAAGATCCCCACTAGGGCTCCCAATTCCTCCCGCCTCTACTCTTTCTCCACTTCTTTCATCTTCGCCATGGCCCCTTACAGGGATACCCTTCCCGGACATGGCTTGGTTTTTATCTTTGTTCCGGAGACTGGGATTCACGGAACTGCCTCCGCTCAGAATTTGGGGTTTTTGAACTTCACCCTTAATGGGAACCCTAATAACCATGTCTTTGGAATTGAATTCGATGTGTTTGATAATGAGGAATTCAATGACCCCGACGACAATCATGTGGGAATCGACTTGAATTCCTTGACGTCTACCGCTACCAGAGAAGCTGGGTTTTGGTCCGACGATGGCTCGTTTAATAGGTTCCGGCTTAATAGCGGCGAAAATTATCAAGTCTGGATTGATTATTCCGATTTTCAGATGAATGTTACGATGGCTCCGGCGGGGATGAAGAGGCCACGGCGGCCGTTGATTAACGCCTCTCTGAATCTCTCCCATGTTTTCACCGACGAAATGTATGTGGGGTTTACGAGCTCTACAGGGCAGTTGGTTCAAGGCCACAACATTTTAGCCTGGAGTTTCAGTAACTCTAATTTTTCGTTGAGCGAGAGTTTGATTACCGCTGGATTGCCTTCCTTCGTCCTCCCAGAAGACCCGATTACTAAATCGAAGTGGTTCATCGCCGGAGTGACGGCCGGCGGATTCCTATTCGTTTTCTTCATAGCTACGAGTTTGGGGATTTTGATTGCAGACCACCGGAGGAGAGCGAGGGCAAGAGCGGAAATGGAAGACTGGGAATTGGAGTATTGGCCACACCGAATTCCATATCAAGAAATCGAATCGGCAACCAAAGGGTTTGCAGAAGAAAATGTCATCGGAATTGGAGGGAATGGGAAGGTGCATAAAGGGGTTTTGGCTGGGGGAGGTTCGGAAGTTGCAGTGAAACGAATTTCCCATGAAAACGACGGGATGCGAGAGTTCTTAGCTGAAATTTCGAGTATAGGGAGATTGAAGCACAGAAATCTAGTCAGTTTGAAAGGTTGGTGTAAGAAAGAGACTGGGAATTTCTTACTTGTCTATGATTACATGGAAAATGGTAGTTTAGACAAATGGGTATTTGATTGCGACGAGAGAAACATGTTGAGTTGCGAGGATCGAATTCGAGTATTGAAAAACGTAGCTTCCGGGGTCTTGTATTTACACGAAGGATGGGAATCAAAGGTCCTCCATAGGGACATAAAAGCTAGCAATGTATTGCTGGACAAAGACATGAATGGAAGACTAGGAGATTTTGGTTTGGCTCGAGTCCATAGCCACAACCAAGTAGCTAGCACGACTCGAATCGTTGGCACCATGGGCTATATAGCGCCCGAGTTGATTCGAACGGGACGAGCCTCGACACAATCAGACGTGTTTGGTTTTGGTGTTTTGATTTTGGAAGTAATGTGTGGGAGGAGGCCAATAGAGGAAGGGAAGCCACCATTAGTGGATTGGGTTCGACGATTGGCGGTTGAGGGGGAGATCACAGCAGCAGTCGACGAGCGACTGAAGAAGAAGGGCGGGTGGAACGAGGAGGAAGTCGAGAGAGTGTTGCATTTGGGATTGTTATGTGTACATCCAGACCCGAAAGCTCGACCGAAGATGAGGCAAATTGCGAAAGTTTTGGAAGGAAAAATAGAGATGGATGAGAATGAGAGTGAGAGCATGAATGCTTATTTGCTTGAAAGATTGAAGTCGCAAGGAATGTGGTGTGATTCTGGCGTTGGTTTTGGGCGTAAACATCCAACATTTGAGGATTTTCTTCAGTCTTCTTCAACCTCCCTGTCTTGGTCCGATTCCATTGTAGTGGGCAGGTGAGGAAGGCATTGGCCTTGGAAACTCATTTGTAATGGATTATTGCTTTTTATCGTGTACATAAACAAACTACTTCTAAACACTGTTTTGGGCTTTCGGCCCGTTTGTAAGATTCCACAGTAGCCCACCTATGCCCATAATCATGGATATGGGCCTTATGAGGCCCAAATTATGGACTTGATGGATTTGAATATATTCCGAGTATATTCATTTTAATTTTAATTTTGAATTTTCTGAAGATTTTTAAAACCTGTAATTGTAATTAGTAAGATGTTTCACGCCCTTTTCCCTCTCCAACCGACCCGATCTCACAATTCATCCTTCTTTGGGGGTTCAATTTCTTCCCTGACATTCATTCATTTCTCCGATCGACGTGAGATCTCACAATCTCTCTCTTCAAGGCCCAGCGTCCTTCGCTGGCATACCGCTCGGTGTCCACCCCTCATTTAGAGCACAATTTCCTCGCTCTTGCATACCACCTAGTGTTCACCCCCTCAGACCTAACATTTTTGCTGGCACACCGCATGGTGTTTGCCTCTAATACTGTTTATAATAGCCCAAACTCACTACTCACACATATTGTCCTCCTTAGTCTTCTCCTCAAAGTTTTTATAATATGTCTACACAATTTATGTAACGTACATTTTATAGTAAATCAAGTATATCGTTCATCGATCTTATTGGTTTATCAAAATTCATTTTACTTATCGTTCATGTATACTTTATATTTTAGGAGAGGGAAAATAAGAAAAGAAAAGAAAAACCCAAATATTTCACAAATTTGGGTTTTTAAAATTTATAAAATAAACACAAACGCAGTAATAAGACAATTACATTTATTTTATGTCGAGATTAGAAAAGAAATTGAGCATAAATCCCGTGAAAATGTTTTAACAAAAGCTTGCAAAAACCAAAGTTTCATACTAACAAGGACCCATTATTTAATAGAATTTTAGCAATTTTAACTTCATTTATTTAACATATCTAAATTAAATTAATAAGTATGGGTAATCAATATCTAGTTATTTATATATTAATTATCAATATATGTAAATTGTGAGTGTCGTATAAAATAAATTTATACCAATTCCTATTATAAAAAAAAAAAAAAAAAAAAAAAAATCTTAATACATTTTCTAAAATTTAAAAAATATTTCTTTAGATAAAATGGAAAATTTAAAGGCACTTTTATTAATTTAATTATTATTTTTGTAATACATATTATAAAATTTAATGAATTTATCATTTAATGAAGCAAACATAACACATGCAAAAATAAAAAATAAAAACAAAAAAGAGAAGAAAAACAGAGGCCACATGAAATTTTAGGGCGGCCTGTACCAATATAAGCCACAATTGGACGATGGAGTTCATAGGTAAACGTTCTTTTCATAATTATTAATATTAATATTAATATTGGATCTCCATCCCCTTAGGTTTCTAAAACCGTCTGCACCAATTTCATAATTTATGGTTAATATTATTGATTTCTTTTATTACTCTTTTAATTTATTTCAGTGAAATATATTTAAATATTCTTAAAATAATAAAATAAGTTTTTGTTTTTAATATTTACAGCATGTTATAGAAAAATAACATTTAATATATTAATAAATAAATAAATAAATAAAAGAAATATAAAATTCACATCAATCATCAATTTCCAGTCTGTTCTCCACAAACATCTAAAAGCTTCGGGGACAAGAGAAGAAGGTTCCAGTGCTTTTCTTTTAGAAGACTTCAGTTTTATACAAACTTTTAATTATATTTATTGACGTTTTTTAATCCTCATTAACACAATAATTAATCACTTTTTAACAACTTTAAAAATCAAACTAATCACTTTCAAACCCATCTTTAATCATCCATGTTCTATTTAATATTTGATTAATATATAATTAAATTAATTATTGGAATAGTCTATTTTTCTACCGACTTCTAAAAGCTTCCATAATATGTGGAATATTAAATCAAAATTAAGAAAATGTTTAAATCTCATTTACCGTTTTAACTTTTATTTATTTTATTTTACGTTGGAATCTATTATATAAATATTCTAAATTAATATATGATTGATAATGTATGAGATCAGGCGCATAAAATAATCTAAAAACACTATAATTTATAGATAAAATCAAATGATTTAAGGATAGAAACATGGGCGTGGGGTCCCACGCGCGGGAAACGGCCAAAGAAACGTCAACGGCGGAGGCGAGGAGCCGCGTAATTGCCACGTCGGCTTAAGCAATTTACAAAGATCCCAATTCTCCATTATGGCAAAAAGAAAAAGAAGTACAATGATTAAAATCGGGTAGGGAACAGGTGGGTCCCAGAATTCCATGATCAACGTCCGTGATTTAGCCACGTTTAAATCAATCAAACGTCCAAGAATGATGGTCCCACCAGTCCTACCGGATTATGATTTTAGGATAGAATTCGCATCCCATCTGCTGCGTCGCTTTTAATTATTTATGTCATCCCGCTAATTGTTTTTTCACAAAACCTGGCCCCGCCATTCCACAAATATATCCATTTATTTATATATGTATTATTCGGTTTATTTCAGCGCTTTATGATTTGTATTTATTCTTCACAAATAAATTAATATTAATTATAAAACATTTTGGATCTAACTCCAGTTTTTTTCAATTTTAATTTTGCCATATTTTATACGAAATTTAAGTTGCTTTTTATTTTGTTATTATTATTTTATTTTTATACCCCACAAGTAAATTCTTTTCTTTTTCGATTTTTTTAATATACTTTTAAATTATAGAGGGGAAGTATTAAAAAAAATAATAATGATTGGAAATGGAAGAAAAAAAAAACAAAAAAAGGTGCAATGGTGGATATTCGAGCATATCCGGATTAGGTTGATTAAATGGATCGGCATTATTGCACTGTCCAAACTGACGTGGATCCCCGCTGTCCGGTCTATTAAAGCCCACGAGGGATCAGTATACTAGTTTGTTCGACCATGTTCAATTCGGCCACGCCACATCATCAACGTGGAGCCCAACTGTACGTGGCGTCTCGTTTATCTGCCCGGTTTTACGGTAGACCCGGTTTGATCCGAATAATTTGGTATATAATGACGGAGTCCTCCGGTTAGTTTTCTACACAACCCACACCTGTGTGAAAAATCACATAATTATAAAATGGCCGGCCGGAGTTTCCGGGGAACAGAGGTTTCGAGTTTTTCCGACATGGTTTTTGGGTTTTTGGACGACGGCGAGGGGTTAGCGGCGGAGGGATTTGGGAGCAGCTTAGAGAGTCAAGAGAGTGAAACGACGGCGTTTGATGAAAATGATGAAGAAAAGGAAAATGGCGAGAGCTTGGAAGAAAGCAAGAGCTTTTGGGAGACCCAAAACCAGATCTTACAAGTGAGTGTTTTGTTTTTAATTAAATTAAATTAAAAAGAAAACATTTGAGGTTAATGGGTTTGTAACTTTGTACTGTAATGGTGATGCAGGCGACGATATGTCGGACTAATTCTCTGGAATCAAAGATCAGAACTGCCACAAAGGAGGCAGTTAAGGAAATACAGGGGACGGGAGGAGCCTGTGGATGTGGAAGATCCGTTCTGGCAATGACCGGCTGCCGGAGCTGCCTGATGAGGGAGATTTCCGGTCACCTTCGAAACGCCGGCTACGATAGTGCCGTTTGCAAGACCAAGTGGAGAAGCTCGCATCATATACCCTCAGGTAAACGAACAAACAGACACAAATGGAAAAAGAAAATTTATGGAAATTTTTTCAAAATTTCTCAACTTTTGGGGCTTTTTCCATTGAAATTGATTCAGGGGAACACACATTTTTGGATGTGGTGCACAAATCAAAGAAAGGGGAGGTGAGGTACATAATTGAGCTAAACTTGAGAGCAGAGTTTGAAATGGCTCGAGCTAGCGAGGACTACAACCGCCTGGTACGGCGGCTGCCGGAGATCTTTGTGGGAAAAGTGGAGAAACTTCTGGGCGTAATAAAAATAGTGTGCGGCGCTGCGAAAAAGTGCATGAAGGAGAAGAAGATGCATTTGGGGCCATGGCGAAAACAGAGATACATGCAAACTAAATGGCTGAGTGCGTGTGAAAGGACCATGTCAATGCCTCTTGTTTCGGTTGGGTACTCGTCTGGTCGGCTTCCGAAGCCCAGAGCTTCGATGCTTACCGTTGATTTGCTCGACAAATTGCCCAATCGGACGGCTGTTGAAGTCGTCTAAATTGTTATAAGATAGATAATATAACGTAGAGTTTCCTTTTTAGTATATTGGCCACTGTTCCACTTTTTATTTATTTATTTTTTAATGTTTTTCAGATGTAAACTTTGGTGCTCTGCTGGCATGTGAAAATAAAATTCAGAATCCATGACTAATAGAACCTACCAGAATAAGTATGGATAGTATAATTATATTTAGAGTTACATCGATACATGGAATTGTTTCTTGGTTTATGTGGCTGACTCAATAATTAATGTTGGGTGCTCGCTGTCGGAAAGAATTTGTCTCTTAAAATCTTATTAAAACATTTAAATCCTAAGGTTTAATAGTTTTAAAATCGACGTAAGGATGAACGAAACAATATCACTCCTACTACGTATGCATCTCTATTAATGCTCGTCACACCAACATTCTAAATGTCTTAGGTCACGTCTTAATTGAATGCTAAACGCCTTACTACATAGAGATACATTATGAAACGTAGAAAAAATGAGATCAAGAAGAGTAACAAATTGTGAGAGATCCACGCCTTACTACATAGAGATACATTATGAGATTTTAAAATTGTAAGCCTGACGATGATACGAAGCGGATCAAAGCGGACAATATCCGGTAGCGGTGAGCTTTGGATGTTACAAATGGTATTAGAGCCATACACCATGCATGAGCTTGGGCTGTTATAAATAATATCAGAGCCAGCCACCAAGCGGTGTGCCAGCGAAAACACTGACGCCCCCAAGGGGGGTCGATTGCGAGATTCCACATCAGGGAGGGAAACGAAGCCCCCAAGGAGGGTGGATTGTGAGATCCTCGGTTGGAGAGGAAAATGAAACATTCCTTACAAAGGATGTGGAAACCTCTCCCAAGACACAAAGTGGCGTAACAACGAGAATGTTGGTCCTCAAGGTGGGTATATTGTGAGATCCTATCTTACAAGGATTCTTCATAGATACTCGGTAACGCTGGCCCCCAAGGGGGGTAGATTATGAGATCACACATCAGTTGGAGAGGAGAAGAGGACGAAGCATGTTCCGTACTAAGACGTGGAAACCTCTCTCTAGTAGAGACACGTTTTAAAACGGTGAGACTGAGAACGATATGTGATCAAAAAATTTGAAGAGTAGAAAGTAAGAAAGCAAGAGAGTTGGATGAGGAGAGGGAAGAGAAATAAAGTGCAAAGGAACAGATAAGTTCACAATTCTGAGAGGAGAATTCCAAAAATATCGTCAGAAACGTATTCATTTCAGTCATGTGAATGTTAGAAACAGAAACAATTGAAGGAACCAAAAAAAACTGCAAAAGTTTTGTTTCTTTTTATCTACAATGAACCTGGGGAGCCAACATGATATTTTCAAGAAAAGCTAAAAGCGCACAGAGAAAGATTCATATGAATTTAGGTGTGGAGGTGAGAGAATTATGAGAATGAAGAGGGGACCAACCCATGTTGCTTTAGACCCTTTCTTGTGATCTTCCCAACTTCCCTTCTGCTCTCTACACTTCACCATCTCCCCCAACACAACTCTCAAGCTGCTCTAATACTTTTACCACCTGCCAAAACTCCGGCCTCTCTTCTGGTTGTGTGGACCAACATTGCTCCATTAACGCCTGCATCACTGGAGGACACTCGCTCGGGATCGCCGGTCTAATATTCTGAACCATACAGCCCCAACAGTGTTACAGAACAGATAAGTTGGTAAATAAAAAGATGGTGCTTAACAATAAAAATACCTTATCTACAACTGCAAAAGCTGCTTGGATGGGAGTCATATCCTCATAAGGGATTTTTCCAGCTACTAATTCCCACAGGATGAGTCCGAAGCTGTACATATCAACCTTTCTTCCATAAGGTTTACGTTTGATCATCTCGGGGGCCATCCAACGAAAAGTTCCAGGGTCCTCTGCTAGTGTATCACAACGTGCCTCCTCACAAGCGATGCCGAAATCGGCAATCTTTAGACAAAAGTTTTCATCAATAAGAACGTTTTCAGGTTTGAGATCCCGATGAACGACGCCTTGTGAGTGAATGTATTCCATCCCACGAGCAATGTCCAAGGCAATAGCAAATAGTTTTTGCAATGGGAGAGATTTTTTTTCAAGTTTGTGAAGATATGCCCTTAAGGAACCCAGAGGTAGATACTCAGTGATGATGCAATAAACGGGTGGCATTTTCACGGCTGCTACCAACTGTAAATCAATGACAAATACAATACTGTTCATGCATAATTCATAACACAGATACTTTTCTTTTCAAGCAGCAACTGGGAACTCATACAAACATTAAAAACACCTCAAAACTAACCTAAGAAAAGGTAATTCAGATGAACTTGTCATCAATCAAGGAGCAAGATGCTCACCTTTATAACGTTGGGATGGCGGAGACGAGATAAAAGGGTTACTTCCCTATCAAACTGCTTTTTTAAGCGACCTGCGAGTTCTCCATTTTCGTCATCGACTGGAAGATTGATCATCTTAGCAGCAACAACGTTATCTTCGTAAAGTCCATGGTAAAGCCGACTATGAGCTCCGAAAGCAAATTTATGCCCGAAACTCAACTTGGACAGGTCAATAGACGATTCATCTACAGCCTCGACAGCGGTGACCTTCCCCCCATTGTGCTCAAAAAACCTTGTCCAAGAAGACTCCTTGAACTTGGACTTCCCATTGCCTTTAAATGAGGCAAAATGCCTCAGAAGGCCTTTTAACTTCTCTTCCTTTAAGGAATTGCGCTCCTTGGCTTTTTTACTAAATAGTCTTCTACCCTTCTCTTTTCCAGGTGCCTTCCTCTGAGGCGGCGGCGTTGAAAACCGCTTCTGATCGGTACGTGCACTCTTAAATGCATCGGAAAGTGTAGTTTGTGGAGGCGGAGCCGGAGACAAGGACCTCTGCTTGTTAAGAACATGAGATCTTGATTGTGCAACTGAGTTGAGTGGTGGGTGAGTGGCGGCAGGAAAGGAAGCCAATCGTAAGGACTCTAAACGATAGCATATTGTGTGAGAAAACTTGGTTCTTCTTAGCCAAGAATTAGGATCTTCCTCCATGGCTTTCAAAAGGCTCAAAAACAAAGAATCTAATCAAGACTCTCAATCAACAAACCCCACCTACTATAAAGAAAACAGGACGCAACACGAACATAGAAACAGAAATTGTTCTTGTTTAGCGGAAGCTTGAGAGGGCTAATCAAAGCTGTGAAGATCAATCAAGAACAAGATCGTCTCAACCAATAACCTCATCTCCATTGAAACCAAAATCCCTTGAAAACCAAGATATCCCATCAAAATCCAAGAGAAATTCTCAATCTCGGAGCACCCAAGTCGAAGTCTCTCCCTCGAACCCTCAGCCACATTGTCTGAACAACCTCTTCCTCTTTTCAAACCTACACTGTTGGCCTCAAGAAGTCAAACGACCTCGCGTTCCTACGTCTGGAAAATCCCACACCAGAATTCCAATAAACAAATTGAATCAACAAGGCAAAAGAAAACAATCGAATCCATACTACGGACAAACTTATAATCACATTAGCCGTCGATTCACATAAACAACACCCACAATCATTGTTCGAACACAAAATGAACCGTAAGCAAAATCAAGAAAATGCAATCAGTATATGACCCAAAAACGGAAACAAAAGATTATGAGAGAAAATAAAGAAGAAACTCACCAGCAGATAAACAAAACGGTGGAGTCTCCGGCACCATTGGAGCCATATCTATATCATTGCAGCAACAAAACACCATGAAAAAAATCGTTGAGGAAATTTTGCAGTTCGCAAAGGGTTTTATAATTCGTAAAGGGAATGGGTGAACTTAGAATCTTTTGCTCGCTTTCCTTCACCGTTCGGGAATGACAGATGTTACTTGAGATGGAAAAAAATAAACGAACAAACAAACAAAAAAGATCAAGTGTGGCTCGCACGCAGTCGAAGAGGTGTTGGTTCTCCGGGCATCCCGTGGAGCCTATAACTTTTTATTTTATTTTATTTTTTTTTATATAAAGTTGCTATTTGGAGGGGTTCCACTGCGGCGCGGCGGCATGAAGCTGTGAGCCCTAATGCCCTCTAAAAGTGAAGGGGAAAGTCCAGGTGTCACAATCATACGGAATTATAAAGATCCAGCGTGGCACTTTGATTGGTACGGCCTCCCATCCCGCCTTCCTCGGTTCAGGGTTCCAAAAAGTGGAACCCTTTCAAATTGGGTTTTAATTATGTTTTTTTTTTAATAGTAAATAAAATATTTCAAATGGGTCTGAATGTTTGGGCCTGAGTGTTTTATTGGGCCGAAATGGGCTTTGCATGAATTGTGTGTGTACGGAATTGAATCTAAATAAGAAGTCTCGATTACTTAAAAGATCCTATGCATTAATTACACCTCCTTTAAAAAAAGAAAAAAAAAAGCATTAAATGCAACCTCGTTGAGTTGCTTGCAACGGCGGTAATCTTTAATTGAATTTCAATGGAGCTATTCAGACCGTTGATCCTTGTAACGCATTTGCCAATGCATTGACTTTTCACTTCCGTGGAGTGCAAGAAAAATACTTGTTTTGGGATCTATGAACCAAATTTAATTAATTCCATTGCAAATTAAATAATAATAATAATAATAATTTATGGTTTTAAGTGATAAACCTATATATAATCATTAATTTGAGCCTAATTAATACATTATAATTTTAAACAAAAAGCTTAATCATTTATTTATAAAGTTACAAGAAAAACTGGTAAAATTCAGCACACGGTTTGTGTCTACGAAGCAAAGCTCTGCCACGTGTATTGAGTCTGAAATCAGGCCACGTAACATAACTCTCTCTTTCAGCTGCATTGCATGTTACCACCACTTTATCCATTCATGTCTTTTTCACTTTTAATTTTAAATTAATTATATTAATTTTAAACTCAAATATACAATGAAAAATAACATAATATATATTTGTGTATATATATTTAACGAGGTGTATTGGAATACTAAAAATTTTCCCATATTTTCCGGTGACCAAAAATGCAATAGAAAGGGGGGCACGGTCGTCTAGAAACACTGACAATTCAACTTTTATTATAATTATATCAATTTAAATTAGAAATGTTTTTTCTTTATTATTTTTAAATCATATCGTACAATTAACCCTCACCGATTTTGTATATATAATAATCCCGTCGTGGCTGATGTTTCAAGCTTCGTATTCCAAATGGGTTCTGTCGCTACCGGTGCTGTCATTGTCCTCCTGCTTGGCTGCGCCCTCAATGCATTCCAAGCGGCTGCAAGCCACGGCAGCCCTACTCTGGCACCAAGGCCAGATGACCGTCACTACCCAGTGCCAGTAGCCGCCCCTAGCCATCACCACCACCACCACCATCATCATCACCCGCCGAGCCAGTCTCCGATTTACCATCACCATTCACATTCCCCTGCTCCTTCCCCTGTTTACGCACCTCCCCCTCCGGCTCACTACGCTCCGGTTCCCTCTCCGGTTCAACCACCCAAACGGTCCACCTACATCCCAAGAAGCTTTGTTGAAGTCCAAGGTGTTGTTTATTGCAAGTCTTGCCATTATCCTGGTGTTGATACTCTTCTTGGAGCTAAACCCCTAAACGGTCAGTTCCAAAACCGTCAAAAGTTTTAACCGTCGTTAACGGAGCTGTTAAAGTACTGTAACTGACTTCTTCCTTTGTGCAATGCAGGTGCTACAGTTAAGCTGTCATGCAAGAACACCAAATACGCTCCAACGATGGAAACCGCCACTACTGACAAGAATGGGTACTTCCGGCTGGCAGCGCCGAAGAACGTAACGAGCTACGCATTCCATCGGTGCAAGGTTTATCTGGTGAAGTCGCCGGACAGCAGCTGCAATAAGATGTCGAAAATGAATGGCGGAGAGGACGGGGCGGAGTTGAAGCCAGCAAAGGCATTCACGGACGCCGAGAAGAAACCGGTTGTGCTCTACAATGTTGGGCCATTGGCTTTTGAACCTACCTGCGCTCGTTGAACGTAGGTGGGGACTGTGTGGGGGTAGATTAGTAATATCTGGGATTTTGATGTGATGTATTTGGATTCCTGCACTTTTCTAGGTTATTGTGATGTTCTAATGGAGTCGACACTTCAACAAAACCATGCATTCAAACATTTTATTTGCTACTTTCATAAATGTTCTTAGATTTCATGAAATTTAATTTTAATATAATCAAATAAGTGTGACCGTTAAATGAAGAACGCTAAATATTTGGAAGTTAATTAAAACAATTATATTATATAGTTTTTATTTATTTATTTTAATTATTAAGATGCTACATAATTATATTTTAAATGATTTTTAGTCATTTTTATCCTCTTGAAACTCCTCAAATTTTTGCTAGATTAATAAATAAATAAATAAATAAGAAACAAAGCTGACAGTTTTTTACAAATGTTGGATTTTATGATATCGAGTATACTTCCTCGGGAATCGGTCTTCTTTATCTTAAATCAATGTTTTTAAACTTTTTCCAACCATAATAAATTTAAAGAAAATAACGGTAACTGAATATTTATGTTTAACGGAGAAAAAAAATTCGTTACATTTGTTCCAAGTTTATATTGGGAAGGTTGCAATGCCTAAAATTGATACAACAAGTTTCAACTTTCTTTATTTGTAATTTAGCTGAATTAATAATAAAATTACAACTTAGGATAATACACTTAAACTTTAAAATAAAGATATTTAAAATATTTTTTTCCCAACCAATCAATATTTAATTTACAAATATTTTAAATTTTTAATAAAGTTTCTCGTTTATAGTTAACATTTCTTTCGATCTTATTTTCAAATTCTCTTTCGAAAATCTTTCTATATCTGTGTTTTGAAAACCTTCTTATCAAATGGGGTCAGAATATTGAGCATGATATCGTCCGGTCGTAGGCGACACGATTTCGAATTGGCTGACCTACTCGGTACTGAGAGTAAGTGTCACACAATCATTTGTAAATATCTTAAAAGTGTAATGGCTCAAGCCTACCGCTAACCGATATTGTTTGTTTTAGCTCATTACAAATGGTATTAGAGTTTGACACGGAATGATATGCCAGCAAAAATGCTAGGTTCCTACAGGGGGAGAGAGTGGATTGTAAGATCTCACTTTAGTTGTTAGAGAGAACGAAACATTTCTTATAAAAAGTGAAAACTTCTTTTTGAAAACGTTTTAAAACCGTGAGAAAATAGGTAATATCTACTAACCATAACGATGGTGACATGTAGACTAGGAATATAGATTACACTTCAACGGTCAATTTTGGTTGTGTACCGATTTGAATTCATTGTTTATTAAAAAAAAAAAAAAAAAAAGTAGAATAGAAAGAATGAATGAGATCCGTGGGGGCGAGGGTAAAGCAAATGCGTGGCGAGCGGAGCGGGCGCATTTTGAGATGGAATCCAAAATGGGCACTCAAAATAATAATCCTCTACAGGTGTCGCACCGTATAACAACCGTGGTCCCTTCTCCGTTTTGTAGCATTTAGTTTCAATTTTTATTTAAAAAAAAAAAACATTGAAAATTGGAAGAGAATTGGATTCACCTCTCTTCTCTCTCTCTCTCTATCGTATTTAAAAAATTGATAGTAAATAAAGAAAAAAGAGAAAGCGTGGGGTAAGATTCCTGCCACACGAACAATAAATAAATAAATAAATAATTTATATATATATATATAGCTCAAATTCAAAATTCAAATGCCCCGAAGTTGAATCAAATTAATAGCTATGAATATGCAACCATGCTCCTAACTTCACTTTCACGTGCCTCGAACCGTAAATTTAGACTTTTCGAGAGATGAGAGACATAAACTACATATTCTAATACTTCTAATGAATCATAACATTATAGTTTATCGTAGGTTAGTTTGAGATAGAGCTAACCCTTATCTTGTTCAGCCACCTAATTAGCAAACTGCTAACCTAGTCAAGGTCGATGCCTAAATCCTTCTCTCCCCTAGGCTCGTAGCTTGGGCTTAGAATTTATCGGACTTATTGATTACAATTTATTTTCTGAAAAAAGAAAAAAATGTCTCCATTTTAACAATAATAAATTACGTTGTCTAATGAAAAATATTAAGTAATCAAACTCTTTTTGTTTTATTTTTGAAGGGAATAACTTTGTTTAATTATTTTTCTGTAATTTAAAAAATAACTATTGCAATATACCTAGAAACCACAATGACATTAAAAAAACAAAATAAACAAACTAAACTATTGTTTTATTTAAAAAAGAATAACAGTAGGTATTTTTGCTCACTTATTGTCCACTCAATTTAATAATAGGACAGAGAAGCTTTATTCCCCATATTTTCCATCCAATAGGCGTGACTAAGCATAAGATATTTTAATTAAATTCCATAAATCAAATTAACCTCCTATTTTTATTTAATTAAATTATATAAATATAGTTTCAGTAATATCCTTTAATTAAAAAAAAAAACCTTAGCCGTTTAAAATATTTTAAAATTACGACATGTAATTTATGTGTTACATAGGTTTTATAGAGTTATCGTATGTTTTTTATATGCATTTTATGTTTGTGTATTATTTAAAATTATTTTGCTACCTGGGGGCTACGTTT
>NW_019268560.1:2885559-2898711 GCF_002738365.1 Cucurbita moschata | reverse complement strand
TGTGTACCGATTTGAATTCATTGTTTTTAAAAAAAAAAAAAAAAAAAGTAGAATAGAAAGAATGAATGAGATCCGTGGGGGCGAGGGTAAAGCAAATGCGTGGCGAGCGGAGCGGGCGCATTTTGAGATGGAATCCAAAATGGGCACTCAAAATAATAATCCTCTACAGGTGTCGCACCGTATAACAACCGTGGTCCCTTCTCCGTTTTGTAGCATTTAGTTTCAATTTTTATTTAAAAAAAAAAAACATTGAAAATTGGAAGAGAATTGGATTCACCTCTCTTCTCTCTCTCTCTCTATCGTATTTAAAAAATTGATAGTAAATAAAGAAAAAAGAGAAAGCGTGGGGTAAGATTCCTGCCACACGAACAATAAATAAATAAATAAATAATTTATATATATATATATAGCTCAAATTCAAAATTCAAATGCCCCGAAGTTGAATCAAATTAATAGCTATGAATATGCAACCATGCTCCTAACTTCACTTTCACGTGCCTCGAACCGTAAATTTAGACTTTTCGAGAGATGAGAGACATAAACTACATATTCTAATACTTCTAATGAATCATAACATTATAGTTTATCGTAGGTTAGTTTGAGATAGAGCTAACCCTTATCTTGTTCAGCCACCTAATTAGCAAACTGCTAACCTAGTCAAGGTCGATGCCTAAATCCTTCTCTCCCCTAGGCTCGTAGCTTGGGCTTAGAATTTATCGGACTTATTGATTACAATTTATTTTCTGAAAAAAGAAAAAAATGTCTCCATTTTAACAATAATAAATTACGTTGTCTAATGAAAAATATTAAGTAATCAAACTCTTTTTGTTTTATTTTTGAAGGGAATAACTTTGTTTAATTATTTTTCTGTAATTTAAAAAATAACTATTGCAATATACCTAGAAACCACAATGACATTAAAAAAACAAAATAAACAAACTAAACTATTGTTTTATTTAAAAAAGAATAACAGTAGGTATTTTTGCTCACTTATTGTCCACTCAATTTAATAATAGGACAGAGAAGCTTTATTCCCCATATTTTCCATCCAATAGGCGTGACTAAGCATAAGATATTTTAATTAAATTCCATAAATCAAATTAACCTCCTATTTTTATTTAATTAAATTATATAAATATAGTTTCAGTAATATCCTTTAATTAAAAAAAAAAACCTTAGCCGTTTAAAATATTTTAAAATTACGACATGTAATTTATGTGTTACATAGGTTTTATAGAGTTATCGTATGTTTTTTATATGCATTTTATGTTTGTGTATTATTTAAAATTATTTTGCTACCTGGGGGCTACGTTTCATAAATAGAGGGTAAAATTAAGCGTATTTGCGAAATAATAAAATAATGGGTGTCAATAAATGACCTTCTGATTTGGTGATATTACCGAATCTGCCACGAGACTGTAGACCGTCAATGTGCGGAAAATTTGAATCTTTTCTTGACGTTTTCCACCTCTCTGTCTCTCTGTCTTTGTTTCTTTGTCCAATTTTTCTCAGCTCGGCCAATTGAATACCGCGCACTACCAAGTTCTGCTAACCCCACTCTCATCATTAGCGCGTATTCTTCACATTCCAAAACTGTTGCTATTTTTTTTTTTTTTTTTAACGTTATATATTAATTATTGAGTTTTGCATTTAAAAAAACCGTTGGTTTAATACCTGAATTATTAGAATCTGTCGTATTGGTTCTTATTTTCAGTAAAATAATTATGATATTCTAAAAAATATCATATTAATTTTTGCATTCCTACAATATAATTTATTTATTCATTTTCAAGTATTTTTATAAGTAAAAAACTATCCTATAAATTAATAAATATAAGACTGCATAAATTAAATAAATTTAATTTTAAAGTTTTTGTTATTAAAAAGTTTGCTTTACTAACATGAGTAGTATCTATCAATTATTTTATGTATCATATCTTTAAAACTATTTTCATTTATATATGAGGTCAATTAATTTAAGTATATATATTTTTATTCAAGTGTCACATTAATTTTTGTTGTTATTTTTATTAATTATTGAATTAATAAATAATACGACAAAAATATATATATTGATGTCTAACATGTTTCTTTTAAATTAAAAATGACAAGAGAGTTGTTTGGAAAGTTTAATGAAATCTGCACAAAGCCAAGATTTTAATACGTCTAAATATTGTGGAATAAAATAATATTTTTTTAAAAATCCAAACCAATATAAATTATAAAGCTTCTTTTTCTTAATAATAATAATAAAAAAAAAAAAACCCATAAAAGCGGTGTTATGAATTGGGACCCAAATGCTTGATATTATTAAGGTAGAAAGTTGACAATCATTAATTTATTGTATTTATTTTCAAAATAATTTGAAGTTTATTCATTTATAAAAAAAAATTATTTAGGCGGATGACCCTAACTTAGGTCTAATTTTAATAAAATACTCAGTCTTCCAGTTACGAAGGGGTAAGATTTCTGTTTATTTGCATTAAAATATAGCCTTTTCGGAGTAATTATGAATCAAGTATTAATTACTTAATTAATGATTATTATAATTGGTAACCCTCAAATTAAAAACTAATTAATGCTTGTCGACCACTGTTATAAGTAACGATGGAAGTTATGGACATCTCTAGAATTTCATTATTTATAAATATGATTTTTAATAGTTTGTTTTTCAGTATTAAAAAAATAAAAAATAAAAATAAGGGGAAAAGGGGCGTGGAAAGAAGGCGCGTTGTTGATGATGAATATGAATGATTGAAATTTGAAGGTAAGGCAGTAAAAAGAAAGTCCCCTCCAAAACGTTTCTTACCAAACCATGAACCAGACGGCGAAGGCAGAGGCGGAGGCAGAGGCAGAGGCGGAGACAGTAAGAAATAAGAACATCACTTTCTCTCTCATCTACCCCACTCACCACGCCTCTGCTTCTTTCTCAACACCTTCCTTCCCCTTTTTCTCTCTCTAACTCTCTGTGAAACCTCTTCACTGATCACAACCCTTCAATGGAATCCTCTTCAGTTTTACAAGAAAACCCATGTCCTTCTTCTTCTTCTCTCCTTCCTTCTCCAAGTAGCCGCATGACTCACAGTACTACCAGCAGTAGCAGCACCAGCTATGGACTCCAACAACTCATGCCTCCACCGCATCACTTGCACTCGCCCAAACCCATCACTCGATCCGAATCTGTTAACCCTTACCCCACTACCTTTGTTCAAGCTGATACCTCTTCTTTCAAGCAAGTAGTTCAAATGCTCACTGGATCCCCTGAAACCGCCAAGCAAGCCTCTGTTAACCCTGCTGCTGCGCCTTCCAACTCTGATTCTGTGTCCAAAACGCACATTCCGCCTATTAAATCTTTACCCAAAAGGCAGCAATCTGGATTCAAGCTCTACGAGCGTAGGAACTCTATGAATAAACTTAAAATTAACCCGGTGTTTCCCGTTTTCGGTTCCACTACTCATTCGGGGTTTTCTCCGAGGAAACCTGAAATTCTTTCTCCGAGTATTCTGGACTTTCCGGCGCTCGCTCTCAGTCCTGTCACGCCGCTGATTCCCGACCCGTTTGATCGATCTGGGTTGGCGAATTGTAGCTACTTGAAGAATGGGAATGCTAAGTTGGATGCAGAGGCGGAAGAGAAAGCGATTAAAGAAAAGGGGTTTTACTTGCATCCATCGCCGACCACCACTCCTCGTGACTACGAGCCTCGGCTGTTGCCACTGTTCCCAATGACATCTCCTAGAGTGCCAGGTTCATCATCCATTTCATGAATTGCTCTTTTCTTTTCCTCTAAGGATTTTGGGATTTTCAATTTTATATGTTGCTGCTGGGTGATGGCATTTGATGATAATCAAAAGGAGGTGAGAGTGGTAAGGCTTGTAATGATATATTTCAAGAGAGTGATAGATTGTTGCTTCAATTACAAAATTTGATGTTCTGTATCCTTTCTTATGAAAAAAGGAATAAAACTTAGCCCCATTTTCTCCCTTGTTTGTTCCCAGAAGAAAAAACTTAGCCCCAAATTCAATCATGTTTCCCCCTTCCTTAAGATTAAGGTTCTATCGGATTCTTTTTCCTTCAAACCGACGACAGTTTACAAACAACTTTAGGGATGAGCTATAATCCCTTTCCATATCTGAAAATTTGTTTAGCCGATCGGTTATGATTACCATTATTACTCCTCGTCATGTAGTCAACACTCACCACTGAATAAACGCAATATAAATACGAAGACTATGATTTTGGCATTGGCAAAGCAATTAGTGTGGTGCAGGTGAATGAGGAAAAAGGAAGGGTGGTGTGGGGGAGGGTTATGAAAAGCGGCCTCGACCCTGCTCTAACTTTCAACGATAGGAGTAAAAGCTGGGCGTGGAATCTTGACCTTTTGTTACCTTTTGTGTTGTATCTTGTAAGCTTTTGTCATTGGTAACTTTCTTTTTGCTCTCTTTTTTCCTCTGTGCTCCATATTCCATGTTTGAGGCCTGAAGTAACTTGTGATCATTTATCCTGATAGGATTAGAAAATTGATTCTGGAAGAAGATTTAGGTGAGATGGAAGTGAATCTGGTCAACACTTTTTGTTGAACAATAGCAATCTTATCATCCATCTTAGTTTAGGGCAGCTTTCAAAGTAGGAAGGAAGCATCCATGATGAGTTATTCTCTAGAACAGGACATTACAACTATTATAAAACGAGGAGTTTCCCTGTCAGAAAAGGTACTCAAATGGGGACGTTGAAGCTGGAACAATAAATAGGGCTGTGTTTAGTGATGACCTGAGTAGAGTTTGCAGGCATGGTAGGGATATTTTGTTCTTAACCCTTATGGTGGCCTACTTGGTTGACACTGAACAATCCGCCGAAACAAGCTCAAAGTAAATGGGGACACGGGAGGGAAAGGAAGTGGGAGTTGTGATGAAGAAAGAGAAAGGGAGGCGGAAAGCCAGAAAACATGGTGCTCTTTTTCAGTGATGTTTGTTTGTTTGTTTGTTTGTTTGGCTGATTGTTTTTATATGGATAGTATAGTGTGGTGTTTCTTGTTGTGGGTTTGCTTTTTGGTATACTTTTTGACACACTCCTATATGTTGGTGGGTGTCATTAATTGCAATCTTGAAACTTTTCTCTAACTGCTATCACTCCCTGCCTCTTAAAACGACCCTACTCCCTACCCTTGTCAAGAAGGGTCAACTTCTTTACTTCAACATCTCCCTCATGTCTTTTTGCCTTTAGAATCTACCAAAATGGTCTTATATCGATGAAGATGTTAGTTCGAAACAGGTTCACCCACAAAAACCTTGTGACAACTTCTCCTTCCTCTAAATGATAAGGTTCAATGGACTTCTCACGACGTCCCAAGCAGCAAACCGCTCACGTCGTTGCAATTCGAACGCTTCACCATTCATGGACGGTGTGTACAAAAGAGAAAAGTGGGGGAATGGTGGTGGTGGGGATGGTGAAGTGAAGTAAAGTAAGAGAGGGGGATGATGATTGATGTGTTGTTGTTGAAAAGGAATGGAATACGCAATGGATGGGGAATTGATGATATAAAGGCATTCATTCTCCCTCTCAAAGGCTTTGAGCGTTGGCATAGATTCCCACTAACAATGTCCCACCCAACCAAACGCATCTTTTTTGAATTTCTGCTCTTTATTTATTGCCAACCACATCATAATCCCCTTTCCTCTTATTACCAGTTTATGCTCAAATATCTGCTTACACCATCCTTTCTATCTCTCTCCTGTTCTTGTTTCTTCTGTTTAATCTGCATTCCCCGTTTTTAGGGCATTGTATATTGGAGAATTCTAATTTCCCAGTAAATTAATTGAATAATTATGTAAATATTGCAGGGTTTATGATTCCCAAGATAATTAAAGTAACGTAATATGCAATCTTAGAATAGTAGTGAGAGTGTGGAAATGGTGTTTAAATCTCATACAGGCTAGCATCATCATAAAGTTTGAAATGAAAATACCTCATCTTCGTCATTAATGCATTCACGGACGAAGCCAGGTGTGTCGGAGGAGGCGTGGCACAGTCGGCATGAGAGAGATCCCAAATGCCGGCGGTCGTTGGAGGACGACGAATGCGCAGGGGCAGGCGCAGCCATGTGCAGAAGGAATAGAAGCTTCATTTCTATTGCAGAGGAAAGGAGAGCATTAACTGTGAATTTAATTGGAGGGTGGACCACTGGGTCGCTGGGCCTGATCACAACAAATTGGGCCTGTTTTGAGGCCCAAAAACACAGAACGTGACCAGAAATAGAGAATTAAATTGGGAATGGATGAAGTCTATATACATACATGAATGATTTTCAAAGGTAATTTTAATAAATGGTCGAAATTGTTCACTTAACGCAGTTTAGGAACTCAATTGATATCATAATAAGTCTAATATCAAGTATCATAGTTCTAAATTGATGTCATTAATATAATTTTTTTTTTCTTAAGATACTACATGACCAGCTAGCCCATTTAGTTCAACAAAATGTAAGTTGGGTTGGGCCGGAAACAAAGAGCCCAAACTCGGTTTTTGCCCATTCCCAAATCCAAAGAATTTGAGTCTAAAACTAATCTAAGCCCAAGCCCAATAAGACCTAAAACTTACACGTCTGGAAATGGGTTGAGTTTTTGGAAAATTAAAAATTTAATCCAAATTGTGAGTTGTCATTTTTTTAAATGGGTCAACTCGGTTAACTTAAAAGAGTCGATTAAGAATATATAACGAATGTTTTGTGACTTATAAATATTTAATATTTAAATTTTATAAAAATTTGATTATTAATATAATATATAGGGCAGATAAATATATATTTTTTTTTAATAATTAAAGAATAAAAAACCAGATATGAATTGGTTGTGAACTTTATTTGGTTGTTCGGGTCACCCATTCAACCGAGCATCGAACCCATATACATTCTTCTAAAATTTCATTGGATCAAAAGATGAAACTCAACCATTGATTTCTCTCAGAATCTATTAGTGGGAAATAAATCCACGAGAAAGTGCTAGAATAAGCTGAAACCAGAAAAATGAGAATAATAAATGAGAAGAGAATCCCATTCACGATCTGTGGACCCTTCTCACTCTACGGCTATAGATGTAGCCTCCATCATCTCCATCATCACCTGGGCCCCATTCTCCCGTTACAGCTACTGATCTTTGAGAGTGTCGTTTGTTTCAATCCAACGGCTATAGATGTAGAGCTCACCATAAACACTCCACCACAGAGTACACAATCAATACCCAGTGATGATTGTACCTAATAACCACCACGTAGACCACCTAGGCATCAATTAGGCGTTTTTACTCTCTTGGGATTTTTTCCCTTCATTTTCCATTTTCTCTCTCTTCTACGTGTTGAGTTTTTTTTTAAGATTTAATTCATGAAAAAACTTAAATTTATTGTTGAATAGTAAAAAGTAGTACTTTGACTGTGTTTATTGTGCATTTGATTCAGAGCATTTAAAGATACGGAATTTCCCTTCAAACTCCACCACCGCAGAAGCCATGTTAGGCTGTTTGCCAATTCCCATAATGGATTTCATATCAGATTTCTAAGTTTTGAGAATGCCCAGATGATCCTCCCTGCATTTGATACAAACCCCATTAAAGAGGACACAACTTTGTCCAAAATCAGCATAATTTAGCTTTGTTTTGAGCTCCAAAACAAATCCTACTTCATTTGGCTTGGTTTACAAGAGTGTTTGGCCACTGCCACTTATTCTTCATTTCCTTTATGAACTTTTCTATGAACAACAAAAATATAATCCCAATCCCACTTGATATCTAAAATTTTGTTTTTGATTTTGTTTTTCATGGTCACCCTTTTGCTTTCTCTCTTCTTTTCTTATTATTTTGCTTTCACCCTTTGCTTTCTACGCTTCTTACGTACCTATAGCTTTCTGTTCTCCGTCTCTGTCTATCCTCCAAGTGTGCACTTTTGGGTGGATAATTTGTTTTGGTCTCTGCTTCAAATATATTTGCTCTGATTCTTTTAATGGCGATGGAGGTTTGTCAAAGCTTTTGATGCCTACTTCTTGCTTCTCTCCTCAGGTGCCCTTTCCTCTTCACTATCTCTATTTTTTTCCCCTAATTTCTACTATCCCTTTTTACTTTTCTCTCTTTTGCTTCACTTCATGTGGGGTTCCTCCAAATCTTTCTTTTCTGGTGTCTGATGCACTCATCTTCTTGTTCTTCAAAGTTGGTGTTCGATTTTAGGGAACACCCTTTAAACCAATCACACCCAATAGCCATGGATTGTGAAACTTGTAAGCCTGCGTGCTTGGTTTACTGATTTTACTCTTCAAACAGTTCAATTCTTCACCTGGGCTTCAATTTTGGCTCCTCTCAAGTTATTTTCTCGTGCTAATTTTGGGATGTTTCTTCATTTTGTTCCCAAATTTCTCTTTGCAGCACTTCACCATTGATTTTCCTTTGTTCTTTTTGGCTCTACCCCTTGTTGAAATGATGTCTTTTAACATCAGATTTTGGAGTTTTTCTCGTTGAAGATCACTTATTTGATTATTTGTTTAGATGTTAGTATCTAATTAAATCTAGATTTAATTTAGTTGATTTGATTTAATTTTTTTTTTTTTCCTCCAGATTTTTAGGAATATCTTTTTATATTCTTATATACAGAGCCTTCTGGCTTTCATAATACAATCTTCTCATCAACCATTCAATCACTCAATCATCTGTGTACCTTTAACTAAGCTGCTCAATTTTAACCATGACTACCACTACAAATCAAAACAGAAAGGAGAAATTGCTTAACCAGGTAATTTGGTGCATAAGTTCTTCTATATTGTTTCTTATGCAAATTATCACTCTTTCAAGAATATGAGTGTTCATTTCAGGTTGTAACCTTGGAAAAGCAGTTGACATCATCAATCCTTTCAAAAGGGACATCGCATTCAGATGTCAAAGATCTATACCACAAAGTTTGTTCAATTTACGAGAGAATTTTCATGAGTGAACACGAACAACTAGAGCTTCAAGATGTGGAATATTCTCTGTGGAAGCTTCATTACAAGCTCATCGACGAGTTTCGAAAAAGGATAAAGAGAAGCTCTGCAAATGCAGAGAGCCCAAAGTTGGGGACAACACAAAGTTCTAACAATCATGTTGCAGAATTTAGATTGTTTCTATTGGAAGCAACAAAATTCTACCAAAAACTGATATTGAAAATCAGAGAATATTGTGGGGTTCCAATAGAAGGCTTGTTGTATAAAGCATTTGATGTCTCGAAAGGTATCGATCCGAAGAACAAGAAAAAGACATGTCAATTCTTGTGTCACCGTCTTTTGGTTTGCCTTGGGGATCTTGCTAGGTACATGGAACAACATGAAAAACCAGATGTTCATTCCCACAAGTGGTTAGCTGCTGCTACTCATTATTTGGAAGCAACAATGGTTTGGCATGATAGTGGAAACCCCCATAATCAGGTAATCTTATAATCTCATGACCTTTCCAACCATGATATCAGATACTATTACTTGTTTTACTCATTTGTTCATGTTTCTTTCCAGTTGGCTGTATTGGCAACATATGTTAACGATCAGTTTCTTGCTATGTATCATTGTGTGAGAAGTTCTGCAGCCAAAGAACCGTTTCCTGATGCTTGGGATAACCTTATTTTACTATTTGAAAGAGTAAGTAATACTCATTTTGTACTCCATTTTACCTTTTGGGTCTTATCCTCTAGGCCTTCTATACATGTTTAACTAAGTGACCCAACAGAATAGGTCATCTCTTCTGCCTTCCCTCTCTAAGGATGGCCAGTTCGATTTCCTAAGACCATCCGAGAAGTGCTGTTTCGAGATGAAATCAAAAGACGATCACGAATCTCTAGAGACACACTTTTTTCCTCTGCTCATCAGAACATTGGGTTTCTTTTTCATAAAATCCAGGTACGTTAGTCGCTCGAACTTTCGGTACGGATTTCACTGTTACATTTTTAGGGGATTTGTCTTATGAACTCTTGTTTCATGCTTTACAGTTTGGAGGAATTTATAAGTACATTTTCATCCATGATGAGATGGCTGGATGAACTCTTGTCTTTAGATGATTCTGAGTTAAATGTTTCATTAGAGTCCTATAAGCTTTTGGATTCAGTGAGAACAGGTCCTTTCCGAGCCATCCAAATAGCTTCTGTGTTCATCTTCATGGTACAGAATCTTTTTAGCAAATTTGATATGAATGATGAGCACCAACTTGAGCTGACTCACTTGGCTTTGGTTGCTACCTTTATTGTCATGGGACGTCTAGTTGAGAGATGTTTGAAGGCGAGCCAATTGAATTCGTGCACTCTTTTACCCGCTGTGCTCGTCTTCGTCGAGTGGTTACCGAACGTTCTTGATGAAGTAGTAAGATATGGTTATGGTGAAAAAAGTAGAAGCTCCATGGCTTACTTTTTTGGTGTTTATGTGAAGCTTTTAGAGAGACTGAGTATTAATACAACTGAGGCAGAGTGTTCTCTCGATGTCCCTCTGTGGGAAGACTATGAGTTAAGAGGCTTCACACCTTTAGCCTTTGCACACGAACCATTGGATTTCTCATCCCACTGGGAACACATGAACAACTTTGAATTGGGAGCAAAACACCGTGCTTACCGCATAATTGTTGTTGCCACCAAAGTGTGCAATATGGCTAATGATTCTCCAAACTGGATAATTTATGATAGGACGTGGAAGGTCTTTTACACAGGAGAACAAGATGAACTGGAAGAGCCAACTCAGGATGTCTGTGAGAAAGATACTCTTCAATCTTTCCCTGTTGAAGATGAAGAAGTCATTCTTTTCGATCCGCTCATGAGGTATAATTCTGCACCAATCTCGATCGTAGGGAGCGACGAAGTTTCACCGAAAAGCAACGAGGCTGAGACGATATCTTCTGATGAATGCTTGAGGCGTGCTACGTCGCTACTTATAGAACAGACACAGGGCCAGAGGGATCCCTTTACTTTTCATACAGATGCAGAAGTACATCAAATATCAGAAGCCTCCATATGTACAGGGCCCCCCTCACTTAGTGCCTGGGTGCTCAACAGGGGTTTTAGTATTAACACTGATAGAGAAAAAGGGACAAATGGTGGTTTGCAGCCCATTGATGAGTTAACTCCGGAGTTTATAAATGGTCGAACCGAGAATTGTGCTTCGAGTCCGAGCTGTGAATCTGGAAAATCGTATCGTTTTCCTCCTCCTCCTCCCCCCTATTCTGTCCCAGCACCATCAGCCCCTTGTTTACCTGATGATGCTGTTTGGTTTAATGGTACCAATGCTACAATCTGTGTTGGCCAAATCTGTAGGGACGTGGACCGAAATGATACTTTGTCAAATGAATATAGTCCCTTGATTACTGGTTTTACGAACATGTGTTCGTCCACGCATCGAATGAGTTCGTCTGAATGGCTTCGCCAATATAGGGAGAATCACAATTTGAATAGGGTGAGTAATCAAGTATTGGCAGTTCCCTGCAATGCCTCTAGAAATGATACTTCAAGGTATGACCATTTGTATCAAATAGGGAATCAGTTGGCTTCTAATCCAACAATCAATATGGAGAGTCCATTTTTCCATCCAGCATTCCCTTCAGCTTACGGCGCAAATGACAACCAAAAACACATGCTCGGCCACGGTTTTGTGTCGCCGCCGCCGCCGCTTCTGCTGCACCTAAAAGATAGAGAATGGAAGCTCCAGAAAGATGCTGCCTATATGGGGAATTGAGGATTTTGTTAGATTTTGATCATCATTCAACATTTGCTGTTTCCAGAAGCCAGAAACTGTCAAATGAAAGAGTTTGGTTTTGTATATAGGCGTATAGAAAGTTGGAAAGAATTTCACCCCTTTGCAGTGAGTTAGTTTCAAGTGAATTTGTATTTATATAATTATCTCACCTCAACATTGAACAAGATTGCTTCATGTCTGATGAGATATTGTATCCTTATTCTTCTGCATTTCATAGAACACACAGCTGAAGAATTCTCTGCCAAAATGTAAGGTTGGTATTGCATCAACCACCTTTGGGATTTGGGATGGTAATTGATGCGTTTATCCATTCAACTATACTCCAGATTCGTTCATAGTTCATAGATTATAAAATATGATATTTTGTTAATAGATCTTCTATAGCAGCATGTTCCTTTTCTACGTTGTTCTGTTTTCTTGAACTTCGTCAGCATGTTCGTGTTGCACAGTCATCCATAGCTCCTGGTTACTGGTCCACCTCGGCACACACTGGCCTCGAGTGCGACATAGACAATATGTCCTTGTAGTTTGCATGGGATCTCACAATTCATCCCCTTGGGATACTATTTGTAACAGCCCAAGTTAGCGCTAACAGATATTGTCCTCACACACTTCTTAAACCAATCCTATCATCAAAATCAAATTGGACAGCACCACAACTTGATGGGGGAGTTATGTGGAGTCATAAATATTGTTGAGGGCACGTCGAGGCTCCAAATGCACCAAAAACGCTTCCCCTTAGCATGCGCCCCGAACTCCCGAAGTCAATACCTTCCCTTCACATCCACGCAACCAAATAGCTTACCAAATACATACCCACATACTCGTTTTGTGAGGTAAAGCTAGAAAATAATGCAAGGGGCTGCAGCTGCGACCAATGAAGAAACCAAACCCACACTGATCCAACCAAACTGCCCTCGCTGCGACTCTTCCAACACCAAGTTCTGTTACTACAATAACTACAGCCTTTCACAGCCGCGTTACTTTTGCAAGTCTTGTCGAAGGTACTGGACTCATGGTGGCACTCTCCGTAACGTCCCCATTGGCGGCGGCTCTAGAAAACAAAAGCGCCCCAAAGCAATACCCTTTTCTTCCCCTTCTCCGGACACCCTCAATGCGCCGCCGTCTCTCGCCCTAGATGCTGGTGGACCTCTTTCCTATTCCGGTGCTGGGTATCACTCTACTCTCAATGAATCGTCTGTGGCTGTGGCTGTGGATGTGGATGTGGGGGCTTATAATACGATGTGGACTACCATCAATTCTTGCTCTGCAGGTAATTACGAAAATTTAAGCTTAGAAACTGAAAATGAATGCTGTAATTTGGTCCAAAATCATCATCATCATGATCATCTGCCTCCCTATGCCCGCCCCCTTTGATTTCTTGTTAGACTGCTTCAAAAAAAAAAAAAAAAAAAAAA
>NW_019268560.1:2862448-2884758 GCF_002738365.1 Cucurbita moschata | reverse complement strand
TTAAAAAAAAAAAAAAAAAAAAAAAGTTATTTTGACCTCGCATTTAATATCCTTTAGAAGGGAAGCTATTTGTTTCCATGTAATCCTGTTTATAATCACAGTTAAAATGAAACGTTTATTAGTTGATTTGAGCACAAGTTCTCGTGGTTTTGCTGAATATCAGCTGAGTAGGGAGAGAGAAGCATTCTCCGTCTCTTATTTTACTTCCTGTTTATTTTTGCTAGAGTTAAGATTACCTTATTCTCATCTTTCAAATTTTTCTCAATTCATTTTATATATTTACCTTTTAAGAAAAATATTCTTTTTGGAAAATTCAAATTTAATGGTCCTAAAAGTTAGACATCAATTTCAAAAATTCAAACTTAAAAAATATAACCTAATCTTTCTGACACTTATAACTATACATATAAAGTAAATTAGTAATTGTTTTATTCGAAATCGATATCTATAGGTTAAATAAACATATAGCTCAGCGATCATTGTTCTCATTATTTTGTCTCTTGAGGTTAGCTCGTTGCATGCATGCACGTGTTTACTTTTCGTTTGAATTTTAAGTAAGAATGCACCAAGCCAAACCCACTAAGAAAATTGAGAGAATTAATGATAATTTGATTGAATAAATTAATATGGTTTTACCAATCAAACAAAGTAGCTTACAGCATCTGATACCACGCTCATATCTTAATTGATATCATGACAATCCCCGTTGATGCATTGCAAACGTTGAATTTTAATCAACTTGTATATTATAATTAATCTATCAAGTTTTTGGGCGACAGAATCTTATCGTAAAAAATCAATTGGGTTCGTCAATTTCAAATAAAGTGGTGGGCATCATGGTTTCTGAGTAAGCCAGAATATTGTTGGGTCTGCCACCTCGTTGCACGTCCCTTTCAAAATAATCTTCATTGTTCTTAATAAGTCCGAGTTTTGTCCATTCAAAATGACAAGAAATCAATTCTAAATTTGTTGTTTCTTGTCACCACTTTGACGAGTGTGGCATAATTTCTGCAAATTGTTGGTTGGTATTGTGATGTTCGACGTTGATTAGAGAGGAGAACAAACCACCATTTTATAACGGTATGAAAACCTTCTATTAGCACACGTTTTAAAGCCTTGAGAGGAAGCCCGAAAGGGAAAGCCTAAAAAGGACAATATCCGTGAATCTAGGTCGATACAAATGGTATCAGAGCCAGACGCCGAACGATGTACCAGCCTTCTCGTTATTTCTCAAAGGGGGTAGACACGAGGTGGTGTGTCAGTAAAGACGCTGGGCCCAAAGCGGGTGGATTGTGGGAGGAGAACAAACCACCATCCTTTTATAAGGGTGTGGAAACTTTTCCCTAGCCGACCGGTTTTAAAGCCAAAGTCTAAAAATGACAATATCTGTTGATGGTGTATTTGTTCCCTACCCGGATTACTGTATTTGGAGTTTTGCAACAAATTTGAATGAATATGAAAGGGTTCCATTTTTGGATTTGATACTCACTCGTACATAAAAATGGGTGTGTTGATTTGATTTGATTAGCTTAAGACATCGCATTCTATAGCACAGATGTGAAAAGGAGAACGCTTAATTAAGTTTGGGCTTGCTTGTGGAACAACTCTTTGTTTAACTTCCAAATCCCATTATGTGTTGATTGCCTGTTGGACACAACTTTCGAGCAAGGGAGTCAACCAAATGAGGTTCATTAGTCAATCATTCAAGATACGGATTATATTTACCTTACCTTACAGTCAGGATGAGACAGTGAAATTAGAGTTGTGAGAGGGAAATACAAATATCATATTATTATGCGAGGTGGCGGGTTGCTGCACTCTAGATAACAAGAGTTCAGTAGCGGAAAGCATCATTATCTTATGCTCTGATCCAGATAGCATGGGGCACGTGAGATCACACTGAAAGACTAAATATCTTAAACTTATATATATATAATTCGGCAGGCCTGTTTTTGGGCCAAGTACAGAGTGATTCAGTTGAGAAAAGCCCATAGGCAGTAGTCTCCCAACAAAAGGGGGAGTTTATTTTGTTTATTGATTTAATTTAAAAGGGAATACAATGAATCAAGGATGGACCATTTTGATTATTTCTAGTTTTTATTTTATTTTTAAAAAAATAGTAACTTTTTTTTTATAAAAAAATATATTTTTTCTAAATACCTAAAGAAACAATGTAAAAGAATAGGCAAAATCAATCTCTTCCATCTTTTCAAACAAAAAAAAAAAAAAAAAAAAACTTTATTCTTTGAAACTAATTTTTAATTGTTTACAACATTAATAATGAATCAATTAGGACTTAATAAAAATCATTATTATTAAGAATAATAGTAGAATTGGTAATTAGTTGGAATTGGTAAATATTTGATAAATAAAATGAATGAACATAAGAAAATAATGGAAGGCAAGAATTTGAGATTTAGCATATGATGAGGTGAATTTAAAGTGAGATTAATACAAATGTTTTGAAACACCCAAATCTCCCCCCCGTCTCTATACCATCACACCATTATACCCAGCCCCCACCAAATAAACAAAACTCTAACCTCAAGTGGAACATAACATATACCAGCCCCCACTAAACCCCACTAAACCCTACCTCAAATACTGTAAATCAACCCCTTTTCTTTTCTCCCCTATATTTACAACGCAACCAAATAAAACCCAACTTACTGNAATTTAAAAAAAAAAAAAAAAAAAAAAAAAGGGAACAAGTTCTAGCCTTCCTTCCACTGATCTCTTGCATGGGAGATGATGACATTGAAAGTCAGGGATCCGAGGTTCCTCTCAGCGCAAAATCCATATGGGTAATGGAAAATGGAAATGAAAAATGAAAAATTTTCTTACTTTTCGTGGAAAAAGTGAAAATTTTTCAATTTGGATCATATCCTTCTTGCTGCTGACATGAACACTCCGATCCCCAAGTTTGCTACTTTATTTTGTTCTTCACAACCAAACCAGACCCATTAAAGTTCACAACAAGTAGAGAAAAAAAAAATGAAGAAATTGTAAGATCTAGCGAAGAGATGAAGGTGGGGTTTAAATTAAAATTCATTTCCCCCCTAGATGAGAGAAGAAGTGATAGATGAAGCAAGATTTTCAGGATCGTGCCAGGTTTGAGAGCTCCAATTGCCGTAAAGTGGATTATGATCATTAGATTGGGTAGCAATTTCATCCGTTTGATTCTGCTGATCATCCCAATTTAGCCTCTTCATCCCATCTTCCAATTTCACATCTTTCACATTCAGCCCTAATTGATCTCCACCGTTGGATCCCATCACATGATCAACTTGTTGTTGATGATGGTGACCAAACCCAGCTAGGTTATTACCAAATAGATTCGGATCAGTGGATTTGAACCCAACACCATTGGTGAACTTGGAAGCAAGCAATGAAGAAATGGAGGTTGAAGAAGATGGGTTATGAGGAAATAAGGTAGAATAGCCCGAAAGGAGCGAACTTGAATTGAACCCATTAAGATTAAAGTCCCTATGATCAATATTAGGAGAACAAAACCCTAACCCAAGTGGATTTAAATCATACCCGGAGAATGGAACGTTGAGATCGGAGGTGGAGGCATAAAACATATTGGGACAAGAAGTTGAAGACGAGGAAGTGGAATCCGGGGCCGGGGAGGTGACGGCGGCAGTAGTAGTAGTCGTCGTCGTCGTCGTAGTCGTCATCGTCGTCGTCGTAGAAGAAGGTCTTTTGAGGCGCTTGTTTTTCCGGCAGCCGCCACCGACAGGGACATTCCTCAAGGTGCCACCACGGGTCCAGTAGCGCTTACAAGCCTTGCAAAAGTGGCGAGGCTGAGACAAGCTGTAGTTGTTGTAGTAACAAAATTTGGTGTTTGAAGAATCACAACGAGGGCACCGGAGAGGGTCTTGTTGGTGTTGTTTGAGTTGAGTTTTCTGATCATGTTGTTTGTCCATTACTAATCCAGAGGAAGAAGAGGGCATGAGATTATTCAAACCCTTTTGATGATGGTGATGATGATGATCATGATCTAAACTTGTTGGATGATGATTGTTCATCTATGTGGAAAGAAAGAGGAAGAACATACACATATTATTCCAATCCAAAGGGAAAGCAACAAAAAAATTAGGGGTATGGTCAATTTTTGGTTGTAATAATTTGAGAGAGAGAGAGAGACAAAAAAAAGAGAGAATTTACTTACTTGTGGCCATTGGTTAGCTGATGAAGAGATGAGAACCATTTTGTCACAGTTTCCCAGCATTTCTTTTTGGATCTCTCCTTTCTCTTACACCAATTTTGTTTGGAAACAAAGTGTAAACAGACAAAGAGTAGGTGATGAGGGAGGATTTTATTTCAAACCCTCTCTCTCCGCCTCCCTCTCTCTCCGCCTCCCTCTCTCTCCGTCTCCCTCTCTCTGCCTCTTTCTCTCTCTCTCAGATGGGGTTGAAAATATTATGACCAAACAATTAATTTGAAGTCATTGATGATTATATGTATAATTTAATGAGAATTTCACGTGGTGTGTGGATCTAAATTTTTGAATCTCTCACTTTCTTTATTTCTTTATGTCTGAAAAAAACAGCTAAAGAATGTTGAGAAACATTCAGAAATCCAATAAAAAGGGGGGGGGGGGGAGAGAAATAAAGTTTCAAGAATATTACAGGGATGAATCTCGAGAGGTTCGAGAAAAGAATGGCATGCATTTCGAAAATTTCTACGACAGTAACAAGAACGATATAAGAACAATAAACTAATATATCATCTAACGAGTAATCTCGTGTTTTAGGTAAGATTTAGGTTTGTGTTGGAGTAAAAGTATAGAGAAGGGAATCCCTAGAGTGCTCAATGCCCAATGCAAAGCATCTAACCCACATTCCCACCACTTCCACTTTAACCTCCAACGCTTTCAAAGCTTTGTTTCACTGTCCGGTTGTTTTCAGAAACAGCTTTGCACAGAATCTATAATATTTGGATTAAGCGAGAATTAAGTGTAAATTAAGAGAGGATTAGAGGTAATTAGATAAGGGATGCATTAAAGTAAAAGGTTAAATAATATAGCCCGGAAAGGGGAAAGTTGATAGGAAGAAGAGGGTTAGTGAGAGAGAAAGGTGAGCATTAAATGGTAAATGCATTATTGAGGGTTATAATTTAGATGACTTTCGTGGGCATCTAATTAAAACCCCTACGGGTTTTGAATAGGGGAAGGGAAATATGCATATTTTTTGTTTGAAAATTGTAGTGTAGGACAGGTTTGAAGGGGGAAGTATTCCTTTTAGGCATGAATTTGGTGATAATTCCAAGAGCAAGGGGACAAAACAGAGTAACATGTGGGGGTGTCTTTAAAAAAAAAAAAAAAAAAAAAAAAACATCACTTTATTCTCAAGGGAGTGGCTTTAAGAGAAGGGCATAAGGAGGCTTTGAAGGCCATGTGGTGGGCAGCTCAGCCTCACCCACAGCCTCACCCTCACCCTCTTACAAGGCCAAGATATAGGGTGAAGAACAAATGGATTTTGTAGTAAACCAAGGGATTTTCTCGCTTCCCCTAACATTCCATCATTATTCCCTCACCACTTTTCTTTTTTATTGTTCATGGAATTAGGGTTTTAAGATTATTAGTTTGTTTATGTTAGGAATCACGACTCTCCACAATGGTATGATATTGTCCACTTTGAGCATAAGCTCTCATGGCTTTGCTTTGGGCTTCCCCAAAAGGCCTCATACCAATGAAGATAGTATTCCTCACTTCTAAACCCATGATCTTCCACTAAATTAACCAATGTGGGACACTCCCAATCCCAATAATCCTCAACAATCCTCCCCTCGAACAAAGCACACTATAAGCCTCCCCTGAGGCTTATGGAGCTCTCGAATAGCCTCCCCTTAATTGAGGCTCGACTCCTTCTCTGGAGCCCTCGAACAAAGTACACCATTTGTTCGACACTTTAGTCACTTTTGACTACACCTTCGAGGCTCGCCATTCTTTGTTCGATATTTGAGGATTCTATTGGCATGGTTAGGTTTAGGGCATGGCTCTGATACCATGTTAGGAATCACGACTCTCCACAATGGTATGATATTGTCCACTTTGAGCATAAGCTCTCATGGCTTTGCTTTGGGCTTCCCCAAAAGGCCTCATACCAATGAAGATAGTATTCCTCACTTATAAACCCATGATCTTCCACTAAATTAACCAATGTGGGACACTCCCAATCCCAATAATCCTCAACAGTTTATGGGTTATGGATTATAATATACTTGGTGCGCAACTTCTCATTGTTCAGCTTTACAGATCAAGAAAGAGAACGAAAAGAGATTTCTCGACATCAGGCTTCTATGCTTGAATTCATATGCAAATTCAAAGTCACGTTTTTGTAATAACTAAAGATTGAAACTTTGACGGGTAATACTCGAAATAACATAACGAATAACAAATCGAAAAGAGGAAAGAGGGACCTCTCCATCAACTCATGAACAAGAAGGCATTCACATACATTGGGTTCAGACAAAGATCTCCATACCCATTTTGGTTGGGTGCTTATTTGGACATCCACTTTCATATTACACTTCCCTTTGTCCACAATACAATTTAATGGGAAATTATTTTATGAAAAAAAAGCCCTTGAAATCTTGAAAATAATTCAAAAAAATCTCCCTCAAATTAATTATATTGGTATTTGGGTGTCAATCATAACCCCTTTTCAATGATGCCTCACACCCACTTCTTTCTCAATGACACCCAAAATGTTCTTCTTATTCAATCCTCTTGTCTCCTCTCATTTTCATTCTTTTTGACAATAACATTACGCTATGAGTAGGGGAAGAGGGGGAAGAATTTCAAATTCTCCCTAAAATATTCAACTTCATACCAACATCGTAGACTCCGTTTAGTTAATAAAGAGAAATCTCTCACAACCTACACTTCATTCTAGATCGATTTTTACAGATTAGATGAACGAGCTTTGTATATTAATATTAATTAGTGGAGGGGAATTCCCATGAGATGGTCAAACTTGGGGAATTGGAAAATTCCAAAGAAGTAGTGCCCATTGATGGCCTTTATTTTAAACAATTACTATTTTTCTATTTTTTTTTAAAGGGAAAAATAAAAATTCAGAAAAAAGAAAAAAATTGAAACTCAAAATCATGTGTAGATCTAAATCTTATAAAGAATATGAATTGGGCATTATTGTACCTAAAAATATAAACTATTATATTAATTATTTAAATATATATATAAGTGTGAGGAAGATTAGGTGTTAGATTATAAAATATGAATATGTCATCATTATATGGATCTTACAATTATCTGCTTACGTTAAATTAAAATTCTTTGCCTTTGTAACCTTGTTGTCGTCCATTCGGTGTGTAATTAATTATTATTATTATTTTCTTTACCTTTTGTTTAATCAATTTATTTAATATTTTTCCTACCTAATTTTGGTGCTCATCCCCTTCCCATCAAACCCCAGAAACTTATTTTTTATTCTGTAACAGCGATCACCAAAGATAAAAGTTATAATAATAATTTCAATTTTTTAAAATTAAAAAAGCCATTCTTAATCAGAAGTGATACTCATCCGCTTGTTTGGAGTTAATTGATTGAATCTTGTATTTTATAATTATTTCTTAAATTATCATTATGAATTTGATTTTAATCTTAAACATGCTTTATTATAGTTTATCTTATCTCGATCCACCCGAGGTAGCGTTAAATTTAAATGAATGGTCTCATTTGATAGCACGGTCCATTTTTGTTTAATATTTTATATTTGATTGAATCAAATTAAAAAATTTAAAACAATTGAAACTAAATTAAAATTAAACTCAAATTAGCGATTTAAGATTATTGGAGCAAATTGAAGTTATAATAACCAAAATATTGATTTTAATGGTCCTTTTAAGATCTCCTTTCAAAAGTGTGCAGTTAACATAATAATAGCAATTATCTATGGATTAGTTCATGATTCTTAATAATTTATGTACAATAAATGACGCCCAAAGTCTAATGATGTTTAAAAAAATATATAAAATGCGATAAATTCGTATTTAATAATTATTTAAAAATATAAATAAATTTCGATATAGAATTTTTATTTTTGAGTTTTAATTATAAAAGTAAATAATAATGGTTAAAATATAGGGTCAACTAGGAATAATAATTATAAGTAAGCTTCAATTACTCACTCAAAAAGCCACTAATCATGCCCACTTTAGCCCTAAATTTATGGAACTAAAAGAAGCCCTAATTTTATGGGACCGTGCTTTGTGAATTAAGCCGGTCGGCTGGGATTGGTGTACGGCGGACGCGCAACCGCCGATGTTTCCATCATTATTTCTGCCTTAAAATAATTGCAATTTGGTGCATTTCATTTCACCGACACTTTCCCGACAACTGGTTCTGTCGGGAAGGGAAGGGCCTCCTTATGGGCCTTGTTGGGCTATCGGCTGTATGCTGAATTCGGACTCAATGGGCCTGGTCGAATCCATTTCACGAGCTTCACATTAGGCGCAAATACTAATGGGCCCACTAGCTGGGCCTCTGTTGCCGAGCCGAAGCCCAAATGGAGGATTACTACCGCCAGTACAGCATAAGATATATATATATATTTAGAGATATATTCTTGCTATTATCTTTTTATAAATATTAAATAATAATTATTAAATTTAATGTTGTGAAAGTTGCGGATATTCACAGGGACAAAAATGGAAACATGCCTCCATATTTTTATGTTTTATAAAATACAACGAACAATAATATCTTCTTGTTTTGTGTCCTTTTTTTATTTATTATTTTGTTGGTGAAAATAGATAGTTTGTTGCTTTGTAATTAATACGTGGACAAGGATAATCTATTACTTTCAGATTACGGTGGCAAATTAATATTTTATATTTATACTAAACATAATAATTATAACACAAAATTAAAATTTACATTTAATAGAGATTAATTTTTCAAAAGAAATTACAATTTATCATAGACTTAATAAACATAAAATTAAGAAACTAAATAGGTATTTAAAAGCATGATTTTGTGATAATTTCATGGCTTAATTAGGAAAAGATTATACAAAAAGATATGCATTTAGTTGAGGTGAGCTGTGTAGTTTTCCTTTTAGACGTGTCAAGTCTACATGATTGAACGGCTGACTTAAAGTGAAAAAAAAAAAAAAAAAGTAATTATTACTGAACGAGAAAATAAATCTGATGTAAATTAAAAACTTTAGATGATTAATAAAATGTTACAAAAAGCCAATTTGAAGCTGTTTGTTTATAAATGAAATTCCTATATTTTTTCCAATTTAAGAAAACTACAGGAAATGTTTCTTGTTTGAAAGAAAATACAAATTCAAAACCAACACTCGATTATTGTTTTTTTTTTTTTTTTTTTAGATCAGGGTGAGCGTGTGGAGCCTATGACATCTTAAGTTTAATAGTCGCGATCATGGTTATGTTCTTATGAGTTTTTCATATAGAGTCTAAATTCTTTTATGTTTGAGATTGAAAGGTGATATATATATATATATATATATAATTTAAGAGGACATCTCAACTGGTTCATCTAAAAATGATTAGTGTGAGATCTCATATTTGTTAAAGAAAGAAACGGACGTTGGGTTTGAAGGGAGTGAATTGTGAAATTCCACATTAATTGGAGAGAGTAACGAAGCATTTTTTACAATAGTGTATAAACATCTTTCTAATTGACGCGTTTTAAAGTTGCAAGGCTGACAATGATACATAATTGATTAAAGCAGACAATACTGTTAGCGGTTAGCTTAAACTATTGAACTATTACAATTAGTTTCATAAACACAAACCTTTAACGTCAATTAATGAAAGAAAGAAGAATAGCAATTGAGATTAAAGTGGAATTAACAAATAAGTACAGTGTGAGATGAACTTGAAATGAATTGGACCCACACAGCATAAAGCTCTAACGTATTGCACAGTGAGCTATCCCTCTAGCCAGTACAATTGGGACCAATTTAGCTCTCTTTTTTCTCATTATTGTTGTTTTAGGGTTCCAATGACATTTTCTTATTATTTATTTATATTAATCATACTTTTAATTAAAACAACTTCAAATCAATCGATCACCTGTGTTTAAACATAGCTCAACTAATTAATATATATAAAATAAAAAAAGTCGATATCTTGAAATATTTGTTATAAAGAGAGCCTAAAAAGTAAAAGAAAAGGCAGAATTGAGGGTTTTATTTGTTTTTTTGTGCAATAGGGACACAATAAAGTTAACAATGGGTACACTTCACACTTTACACACAGCAGAAACTGAACAGAAAGAAGCATTCCCTACAGAGAGCAGCTTGAATTAAAGTTATAGATAGAGATGGGATGCCCCAATTCATGCACATCTACTTCGAAAGTTCGAGAGGCTTATTAGACACTTTTCAAAGTCCAAACAGGAGCAGACAATTTTTCCAAAGAGAGAAGACTAATATATATTTAAAGTAATTGTTTACTGCAACTTGGGTTCTCAAGGTATGTGGAAGCAACATTATTGGAGCAAAATTGGTTGGTTTTTTAGTGTTATGAAAGAAATAAAATGAAAAAAAACATTTTTTTTCCCCAAACCCATTTGTTGTTTTTTTGTTTTAAGGCCAAAAAATGGAGTTTGTGGTCCTCAGACCTCAGCTCTAGTAGTGTACTATTACTACTCTTATTGTCCTTCACTTCTTTTCTTTTCTCTGAAGCAACCAATTTCTTGATTCTTCTTCCTTTCCTTTTCTCTTCCTCTTCATTAGTCTGTTTTGGGTCCTCTGAAATGGCCACCGGAAAAGCCGACGGAAAAAGGAGGCTGAACTACTACGACATGGAGGAAGAAGAGGAGGAGGAGGAAGAGGAGGTGGAGGTTGTTGATGGAGAATTAGGGTTTGGTGGGGATTTCAATAAGAAGAAGAAGACTCTGTGTTCTGGTGGTGGTTCTAATAAAAAATCAGGATCTGGGTACGGTGGAGCGGCTACGGCGGCGCCGTCGTGCCAGGCGGATAATTGCAATGCCGATCTGTCTAGTTCGAAGCGCTACCACTGCCGCCATAAGGTGTGCGAGTTTCATGCCAAGGCTCTGGCGGTTATGGTGGCCGGAATCCACCAACGGTTCTGCCAACAATGCAGCAGGTATTTTGGGACAAAAACCCTAATCTTAGATCTGTTTTTTTAATTATGTGGTTTAACCTATTTTAAAGGTAACGTAAAGATTAGATAATAATTCAGCATATAGTTAGTGAGATAATTAGTATATGTTTTAACTGTTCTTCAATTAATTAACTCCAAAATTTAACTGTTTTCAGTGTAATTTTCTTCATCTCTTTGGAGTTTGGTTCATCCAAAAATAAATTACTGTTTATTCATCCCAAGACCATCAACTATGAAATAAATGAAGAAAATTGTAATTATAATAATGTAAAAATCGTTTATTTATTTATTTGTTCATTCATTCATTTTTCTACTTACTCAAGTTTTTGAAAATAAATAAATAAATAAATCAGTCTTGACCCCCTAAATTTGGCAAGGTTTTTCAATTTTTTTTTTTTTGTATAAACTTTTAATTTTTTTAAAAATTGAACCCTAAATTTAATTAAATGTTGAAATATTTATTTATTTATTTTTTCACTCATATAAGCACAAAATTGTACAGTTCAATAAAATTTTCAAATTTTACGAGTTTTAACAAACTTTAGCTCTAATGTTCGTAATTTTTTGTATAACAATTCTTCGAAAGTGAATAGAAGGTAAATTTTGGTATTCTTATTTAAATTTAAGATAAAGATAGTAACATTTATTCGAGATGTCTTGAGTTCCTAAACATTAATGTAAATAGATAGTTTTTTCACAAAATTTTATTATAATCTTTACTATGGTAGAGAAATATATTTTATGAGGAACAAAATTTTACTATATAGTTTTAAATTTGATAATTTTAGGATACTAGAGAAAAGTTTTGAATCCTAACTTTAAATATAAAATTTTAACATAAAACAAACTTTGATATATTAATTATGAGAGTAAAATAAAGAATAACAATAATAATAATAGTAATAATAATGTAGTTTGAATATATAAATACTCTCTTTGTGAATCTTCATCAGTGGTACAATTGCTTAATTTATTGGTTTTTCAGGATTTGGTTGCGTTTGAAATCCATTTTAGTCTATATATCTCGAGAATAATACGTGATCTAAAGATAGATGTCTTAATTGTTGAACGATACGTTCTTTTAGGGTTTAAATAGTTTTATATAGTGTTACATATTCGTGCATATTTATGATTGTTTATATGTAGTAGTGATCGTTATTGAGAAACTAAATATCCATCATTTGGGTTCCTGGAGATTTCATGGTCTACAAGAGTTCGATGAAACAAAAAGGAGTTGCCGGAAGCGGTTGGCCGGACACAACCAGCGGCGGCGGAAGAGCTCATCGGATGTCCATGGCGGAACCTCGACCTAGCAATATGCAGAATGATGAAAGAAGGGGCATTTTGTTTTTAATTTTGTTGGTCATTGCTTCCATTGTTACCAGATTTGCTTGCTCTCTCTCTTCTGTCAATCCAGCCAGCCTTTTGCTTATGCTCTGTTCTACAGACCAATTAGTTCATCTTTTGTATTAATCCCTTTGCAATGTGAAGCAAGATTATGGAGCATATCAGCTTTTGATTTACTTTCAATCTAATTCAACGAAACAATAAGGAATGAATGTCTACAATCAATAGCAGGACCATCAAAACATATACTCTAAAGAAACAACATGAAATTTGACGAGGCGAGGAAACAGTTGAGTTAATCTCGGGCGATACCGAGAACTTTCATTGCTAGCTCCCAGCAGACGATTGCGGCTGCATTGGCAGGAAATGCTCGAAGTATGGTTGGACCTAATCCTGTATAGCATCCTCTAATTCCAGCGTTTTGGTATATCTAGAACAATGATTTGTTTCAGCATGTTGTATAATTTTGAGCCAGAGATGAGAACTTGAATGAAGCAATGTCGAGAACGTCTTACTTACCGAGCGCAGGACTAGAAACGGATTTCTAGTGGCGTTTTTATCTGGAGAAGTCTGGATTATGGTTTTGGCAACATCCAGGGGCAAAACAGCTAGCCAGAACTGGTTGAATTTAGAAACATTAGTCAACTTTACAACAATCAGATCAATAAGTCTTTCTAAGGAATTTTAATCAGAAGCTTACAGCCACACCACCAAGGCCACCAGTCAAAATCCCAATTCCCATGTCCATTACGTTGCCATGGACATTCGAAGTAGTACGCATGTAATACCGAACGTTCTCGTAAACGCTGAAAAATACAGCATTTCCTATTGATTCCCTTAAAAATGTGGTAAACCCTCCGCGGAAAATACCAGTAGCCTGCAAAACAGAGCGTTATTTGAAAACCAGATCACAAATGGGAGATACCCAAGTCAAGGATTGTCTTACCCCTTCTGTTTTTATAGTTTTAAGGGCACAATCGAGTGGACTGCTATATCTACTGGACACTGGAACAAGAGAATCAGTGCCTTGAACTTGCATCCTACACTGGAAAATTTAAAGAGTCATGAGCCTGACATGAGAACAAACCAAAGAAAGCAAGAAACTCGTACATCATGATGTACCTACCTTCACTAACTCAGAAGGACATAGTATAAAGCTGATAATAGCTCCACCATAAGCTGCAGAAGGAATTACTACTTGTGGCCGTGGCCTACCATTTTGGTGGTCTCCCTTCACAATCAGAGAAAGAGAGACCAGTAAGGACATATCACGATTATGCACACAGTGCTCATGGGCCAAAAATGGTAAGACTACCGAGCATAAAGTAAAGAGGTTTTTGCAGAATTGGTGTAACAACCCAAGTTCACCGCTAGTAGATATTGTCTGCTTTGGCCCATTACGTATCACCGTCAACCTCACGATTTTAAAACGCGTCTGTTAGGGAGAGGTTTCTACACCCTTATAAGCAATGCTTTGTTTTCCTCTCCAACTGATGTGAGATCTCACGATCCACCCCCTTTGGGAGCCCAGCGTCCTCGCTGGCACATCGCCTAGTGTTTGGCTCTGATACCATTTGTAACAGCCCAAGCCCACCGATAGTAGATATTGTCCGCTTTGGCCCGTTACGTATTGTCGTCAGCCTCACAGTTTTGAAACGCATTTGTTAGAGAGAGGTTTCCACACCCTTATAAGCAATGTTTCGTTCCCCTCTTTAATCGATGTGGAATCTCAGAATTGAGGAAGCCAGCAAATGGACCAAAAATCCTTAAGAAAAATGAAAGCGTCAATTTCTTTAGTACAGACCTGCAATGACTGTTTAGTCCGGGAATAAATTCCAAAAAGAAGGGAACTCTCAAACGATACTCCAATGAAAGATGATGTTGCCCCTCGGTAAAGTCCTCTCACCTGTCAAAATCGTTTATTTCTTAATTCTACAAAATATGATCATCAAGCACAGGACAGAAAGTGAAAAAGGTTGCAAATCAGAGATTTTCAGTAGAGCATCGACGCTGAGACATAACGATTTATGCAGAAAAAGGGTAGTAAGAGCAATATTGAGCAACTTGCACACTTAAAGCAATGCTTCCCACAAACGAGGAATCAAACAACATTGCAACAAGCAGCAAATAAGACACCACTTTTCCAACATAACCAGGTATACGTCATTGGATGATGAAGACTATAAACATTCAATTCAAATCTGCATCCAATTAACCTATCTAATATGACATATTCAACTGCTTCATATATTTGTTTCTGAAGGGTTCAGAAACCTTACACCATCAGTCTTCAGTATCCTAGTAGTGCAATGCAGACCACCTCGATAAGTAATCCCCCGCGACTCTGTATTATGTTTTTGAAGCTTTACCTGTTAAGTAAACAGATATGCATATGAGAAATAATTCCACCAGCCACTAACTATTTACTCGCAGAACTAGCTTAAATTGCTGTTAAGTTCAAATGGAAGCCGTTTGGTATGAGTATAGCAACCCCATTTGCACAAACAATCAACTAGTTTGAATGTGCTAGTCCAGACAAGGCAGCATGGTTACATGGTAATTGTTGCTCCAGAAAACAGTAATGGAAAAGGCAACTTGACACAAACAATCAGAATGATTAGTAGGCGTTCTTAATTTTAGTAATGTACAAGAAGAATCGTTAATCTGCATCTACTCCACATTTCAGATAAGTTCAACCCTAAACGCCACAGGTGAAAACAAAGAAGAAAAATCACCAAATGAGACATAGCATCCAGGTCAAATTCCAAAATCTAAATTCGATTGCCTTTGCTATCCATTTCATTTACACCTATCTAGGTCAAACCCCCCAAAAACAAATACCACACCAAAGAAGAAGAATCCCAGTTCAATCCATAGGGAAGGTCGAAGAAATTGCAGTTCGAGCAGAGAATCCAGCTTACCTTAACGGTGTCAAAAGGATGGCCGGTAATGACAGTGGCAACGCCGGCAATCAAACCGGCAACGTAATCTTTGTAACTGGAACTGTCCCCCATTGGTGTGTTTGTGTAAAGGGTATCAATGGAAATCAGGGAGAATCATCGAGTCTCCATTGGAACCCACAACTGAGCTGAACTGAACCTGGATAATATGTGGCTCCGACCTCTGAGAGCAACGAATGGTGTGTCATTTGGGGAAAGGTGATTGATGATCACTTTACAGCCGCAACCGCAGCAGCTGCATCTTTGCCTCCATCCATTACCCTTTTCTTCTCTCTTTCCTGCTTTCGTTTCCTTTTTATAAATAAATTAGTCCCTTGCAAATGTGTTTTTGGTATTTATTTTTAATTTAATTAATATTCTTTTTGTTTTTGAAGTTCATTATTTTAATATCATTTAATATATATTTTTTAAAATATAAGGTAATTTTACGGTAACTAGAATACTAACAACTTTTAATGCATTCAACACGTCATTATTAGCTGCTATTTTATTTTATTTTAGAAAGTCAAACACAATTATTAATTTTTTTTTGATGGCAACAAATGAAAGTTGATTGGATCAGTAATCTAATAATCAGCCATATATGTTACATTAATGACTAATATTTCATAAAATTTATATATTAAACTTTTACCGTAAAGATTAATTATTCTTAACTTTCATAATGATTTTAAAGTATGGGTTGGATTATAAAATTTATATAAAACTTTTTTGCAAAAATTTTAGTAGACATAAATTATTGTTGAATTATGTTTATTTTAACTTACTTTTAATTTTATGTACAGTAGATTTATTTTGAACTAAATTTAATTAATCTTCAAACTATAAAATTTAATTTGTGTCTCAGACTCTCGCCCTAAAAACTTCCTAATAAATTTTAAAAAATATCTTATGATTTATAGGCACAAAATTAAAAAATAATTAACCTATTTAATATTAGTTTAACATTTTTTAAAGGTTTGTTTGGAGACACAAAATTAAAAATTTAAAAATTTATTAATTATAATTTAAATATCAAATAAATATAAACTTTAAAAATTTAAAACTTTATAATAAATTTTAAAAAATATTGAAAAGTATGATTTAGAGACACAAAATTGAAAAATAATTAACTTATTTAATGTTAGTTTAAGATTTTTTTAAATATTTGTTTCGAGACCACAAAATTAAAATTTTAGAAATTTATTAATTATAATTTAAATACCAAATAAATATAAACTTTAAAAATTTAAAACTTAAATTTATAATTTAATTTAAATTAATTTGAACTAGAATTTGGGTAATAAATATTTCATTTATTTTAGATTAAATTATAAGTTTCACTCTTTTGTATTTTTTTTTTGTCTTCATTCAAAAAAGATTAATAGGATACTTTCAAACAAATTTAAATTTTTTATCAGAGATAATTATTCAAACATAACATAAAATTAAGTAGTGAATTATATAATTTATTATATGCTTTTTGAAGTTGAGACTTATATTACATATGAAGATAAAAAGTTCACTAAATATCTAATTTTGCGAAGTTGATACAAATCTAACCATTAGATTTAACTTGGTTTTTTAAAAAATGTTAATAATAATAACTTGTTATTTATGTTTATTTCTTATATTTTGATGGGACTGATAAAATATAAAAATAACAGTTTCTCATTGTAATAATATAATTAATGTCCAAATATAGTCGAGCAACTAATTGGTTCAATTACTTCGATTGATTTATAAGATATATATAGTTAAGGGTGTGGTATTGTATCCAACACCTTTTAATACTAAGTTAGTATTGGATCAAAGTAACGTAGATTCGCTCGGTCTTGATAATTGTGTCTTTAATGAGGGACATGTCTTCGTAGTTAAGTGTTTTAATCATCCGGCATAAGTGTCAATGCCACACTTAACCGGCTGAAATCATAAAAAAGGACTCTGGCTTGTGTTCGACTTAAGGATTTCTCTTCTTTATTAGGAAGTCGTTAAAGTTGTCCGTACCATTTTAGGAGCTCACTGATTTTTTTTTTTATTTTTTTATTTTTTGAGTTACTTATAAAATTGTAGAGAGATTTAACTGAATTATTAGTTAGGCTATTTTATGGATATAAAATAATTATATTTTTTTATTTCATTGTTAAAAAGAATTACTTGACAATTTTCGGAATAAAAATACAAAAAATAATAAGTTTATATAAATTTCAGTCGGGTCGGTGAATCGGGTATGGAGTACCCAACAATTTTGGTCTGTACAGAGCACGAATATATTTGCAGAATGAAGAAAAAGGGGGAAAATAGCTTAACAAAAAGCAAAATAATAATATAAAACAATGTTCATTTTAACGAAGCCAGTTCGTAGACCAATCAATTTGCCCAAGCCCAGAGTCTCGCTCTGGTGAAGCTCGGGCACAGGCCGTCGGCCACCACCATCGCGGTCGCCGGTTTCATCTCCGTCTGTGATCCAACACAACCACACCACCTCCGCTATCTCAATTAGCCTTTACTCTGTAACCTTCTTTTTCCGTTTTTCCTCCACGGCTCAAAATTCTGCTTCGAAGGAAAGCAATGCCAGCAAAGAAGCGTGCTCCGGAGTCATCTGAGGATGATTCTCTCAAACTCGACCATGGTTGCTCTGCTGCTCGCCCTGAAGATGGAGATGCAGACGGTAAGTTTTGTTTGGACTTCATTTATATGTATTTTGAACGAAGCAGGAAAGAGTTCTTCTGATTTTTCCTGCATTAGTTGCCTTCGTTCGAATTTTACGAGTTTGTAATTTTCTCCTCCTTTCTCTGCTTCTTCTTTAGAATCCGATCGGAGCACATCGTCGTCCAGTAATGGAGAGAAGGACGAGTACGTCCTCTACTTCACTACTTTCGCGCGTTCTCATCTTTGTTTTCCTTCGTCGGTTTTATTTTCAATTGATTATTACGTTGTCCTACACTGTATAATTGTTTAATGCTTTAGTGATTGGATTTGATTTTGGGATCTATTTGTTTTTCTTCGTGAATATGTCTGTTTACTTGAATCCGCTGCCATATTTTGGTACGAGCCATGCCGATTTACAGCGCTACCATGGCTTCCCAATAGTTTCTGCCATGGGTATCCTTTTCTGCTCATAAGAACGCGCTCGGCCGTATTCTGAGGAAGGTTGGTGGAGTTGGGTTCGCCAATTTTCTGGGCACCGCCACAGCTGCGGCGGATTCTCCAAACAAATATATGTATTGCTTAATGTACGGAACGTTGTTGTCCAGGGCATTTGGTGGCGGTTAAGGGAGGTTTTGTTCATTTTTTGCTTCTATGTTGGCAATAAATGTTTATCATGCAACAAACAAAGATCGAATCGTGTTTCTTGTGTTTGATCCATTTCGGCCATAACTACTGTTCTCTATTCTTCATGGGTGCAGATTTATCGTTGTAAAACTTTCGGATATTCGCAAAGAAGTTCAATGTCCAATCTGCTTGGGTATGATTGATGTCGACTCTTTGTTTTGTATTTATTATTCTTGATTATTCAGATTCTATTGCTTATCAAATATTACATTTATATTTTATTTTCCAGTTAGAGTTACTTAACTGGTTAATTTACCGAAACGTTAGTGTGGATATCAGTTTCTGTGTATTACATTCATGTTGCGATCAATATCCTAAAGTAGTATCTTCTAACTGTTGATGGACGAAAGTGGACAATTTCTTAGATTGCTTGAGGTGTTTCATGTGTTCTTGTTTATCTTTGTAATATGAATTGGAATGGGGCATTTGGTTTGATGATAGAACTGCTTTCCTGCTGCCGTTCCAATGTGATGAGCTTAATTAAACTTGTACTTGATAGTTAATACTTTCGTTTCTGAACAGTGTTTTCTAGAGGTGGAACGTGTCTGCATATTGATGCAATTCGAATGTGAAAGCTGTTTTGTAGAAAGAGTTCGACAAAATAAAATTTCACTTTAGTTTATACCCGATTCTGTAAGAAATGATGCATTTTATTCATTCAAGCAGTAATTGCATGCAAAGCATGAAAACACAGGCAATCCAAACAAAAAAATGATTACTTTCCCCCTTATTAGCCTGCCATTCATGCAAGAATTGCTGCATAAAAAGATATGTATTGTTTGTTTCGTGGGTATAAATAATGTGAAACCGGAAATTCTTTGGGTGGCAGGGATTATTCGGAAAACAAGAACAGTGATGGAGTGCCTGCATCGCTTCTGCAGAGAATGCATTGACAAATCTATGCGTTTGGGGTATGCATTTACCTGATCTCTTACTTAAAAAAAAAAACAAAAAGAAAGTGGTTTTGTGTTTGACTTGTGAAACGATTCTTTTTTCATTTCTTAACCTCATAATTGATATATTTTGCAGCAACAACGAATGTCCCGCCTGCCGCACACATTGCGCTAGTCGCCGCTCACTGAGAGATGATCCAAATTATGATTCTTTAATTGCTGCTTTATATCCAGATATTGAGAAGTATGAAGAAGATGTATGATTTGTGAGATTCATCAGTACTTTTCCATTTGGGGTATGCATTTATGTCCGTCAGCTGAAGTTATTTTGTATATTTCACTCCTGTAGGAGCTGGCTTTTCGAGAAGAAGAGAGAATCCGCAATAAGCAGGTGAAACGAAATATTTCCAAGTGTTTTTCTTTCCTGAATTGGGTGCATGAGGGCAGAGGAATTTGTCACAAAGCAATGGAAGTTTAAGGGAACATATTAAGTAACCATGAAGAGCAAAAGGAATCGGTTAATTTAGGAAAAAGTAGCTCACTTTTTCATATTTTCTTTTCAAATATTGTGTATTTAATTCACAAATTTTATGAGGTAACCAAAACTCTGGCCCGTTAGTTACTCTCATCCAAATAGTTCATTGCTTCACGTGTGAGCTACAGTTGTTATGAATGTCCCCAGTACAACTATACGGAACTTTCTTCTAATGCCTCAAGGTACTAATATTCAATTTATTCGGACAGATTCAAGCTTCCATAGCTCAGACCTTGCGTAGACAATCTGAGGCAGTTAGCAAGAAACGCCCTCCATCTGTTAGAAGATTGCGCGGAAATAACTACAGGAACAGCCAATCAAAGGGGAAAAGGAGCTACAGAAATGATGCTGAATTTCCAGCATCTGATGACAATGAGGATCCAACTGCTGAAGATGGAGTCAAAGATTCTTCTTCTGATGAACAGATGGAGCGGTCCGAGCGGAGATCAAAAGGATTCAGGAAACAAGGAGCTGCCAAGTTCTCCCAGCCTCCTTTTGCTGCTTGTTCAGATGGAGCTGGTGAAGACAATGACTCGGATCAAGTAAATAGAGAAATCCTTAGTGCATCTTCAAGGCTTGTGGGAAACTCAGAGAGGCTTGTTTGGGGCAAAGGGGGCATGCGCAGCCATACAAGACATGGCTGCATGAGTGTTGGGAGCAGCAAGAACGTAAAAAACAACCGCATCTCAACACTGGTAGATTCCCTTCGGACTTCAGACAACAATGCTGAGGAGGTAACTTTATTTCATTGAGGATCAACGTCTTGTGAGTCCATCTCCCCGTTCTTTCCAGATGATAATGATTATATGTTGGTTTCAGCGTGAAGTCTGCCTGCTGTTATTTTCCTATGATCAAAGAATAATTCCCAGTTTGCAGCTACCCTATATCTGCTGTCGGCCAACCTCGTCAGTCCGACACCTTTGTCAGGTAATTATTTTCATTTCGTCTTCAAATCCCCTTCATGCAGTTAATAGTTTCACACCCTGGTTTACATCCCTCTCCCTCTCCCTCTCTCTCTCTCTCTCTCTCTCTCTCTCTCTCTCTCTCTCTCTCTCTCTCTCTCTCTCTCTCTCTCTCTCTCTCTCTCTCTCTCTCTCTCTCTCTCTCTCTCTCTCTCTCTCTCTCTCTCTCTCTCTCTCTCTCTCTCTCTCTCTCTCTCTCTCTCTCTCTCTCTCTCTCTCTCTCTCTCTCTCTCTCTCTCTCTCTCTCTCTCTCTCTCTCTCTCTCTCTCTCTCTCTCTCTCTCTCTCTCTCTCTCTCTCTCTCTCTCTCTCTCTCTCTCTCTCTCTCTCTCTCTCTCTCTCTCTCTCTCTCTCTCTCTCTCTCTCTCTCTCTCTCTCTCTCTCTCTCTCTCTCTCTCTCTCTCTCTCTCTCTCTCTCTCTCTCTCTCTCTCTCTCTCTCTCTCTCTCTCTCTCTCTCTCTCTCTCTCTCTCTCTCTCTCTCTCTCTCTCTCTCTCTCTCTCTCTCTCTCTCTCTCTCTCTCTCTCTCTCTCTCTCTCACAGTACGTTGCTGGTCAGACTGGATTTCAAGCTGATGAAATAGACATGTTCTTGATACAAGAACTAAACCTCAAAATCGAGCCTTCGACCTCGATTGATGTTTTAGTTTCAAAATCCTTGATTCCACATCCTATTGAAGATCATTTTCAAGTTTTGAGGGAACAACAAACCTTAGCAGAGCTGAAAACCCACTGCTCCACTCGTGGCCAACTGGTAAAATTTCCTAAAATTTTCACATTATAGACACCACATAATAGAACTTATGAATGACATATAGTATGTTAACTAGTTTTTTTCTATACCAACCCCGATTGATCAATACCATTGATCCCAAGTTCACCGTGCACAGCTTCTGGCATATCAGAAGAAGCCGCGTCAATCACAGTAGGGCTGACAGCTGAGGACGACTTAAAACAAGAAACCTCGTCTCCATCAACCCAGAAAATCCATGTAAAAAGCTTATATTTTAATGTTAAATGTCCCAATAATTTACTAAACTTGGACGCTCTAAAATCGTGGGTGACTATACCAAGTACAACTCCTTGTCGATAATGCTTTGCTCATAATTATTCAAATATTTATTAGGCAGTCTATTCTATTCCCCCCCCCCCCCCCCCCCCCCCCCCCCCCCCC
>NW_019268560.1:2835176-2862250 GCF_002738365.1 Cucurbita moschata | reverse complement strand
CCCCCCCCCCCCGCCATTTCTTTGTACTATATATGGAAACTGAGTCAAATTTTCCATACATCTCTCTCTCTCTCTCTTTCTTCTAGATTTTATTTGTTATGTTTGGCATCTGTGCTTGCTTATAGGTGAAAGACTCGGTAAAACAGGCTTCAGAGTGAGAGAGAGAGAGAGAGAAGATGCAAAGGCAGCAGAAAAGACGGGCCTTGTCCTATTACTCAGGTAAATATGTAAGGGAATATACGAATTTAAAGCGGAAGCCCAATAGGCAGCCACTAAAACTGAGTGAAGCAGGACGGCATATTGCAGCCCAAATGCTTCGTTAGGTGACCTTCAGATTCCACATCCCAGGCGTGGAATTAATTAGAAAACAGCCTCTGTTGTGTGTATATATAAAGAGAGACATGAATTAGGCTATGGGAAATCAGGCATGGGAATCCACACAGAGGCCCCATATCATCAGTAGCGGCATAAGGGTTCGATTTTGTTCCAACGCGTCGACGTTCATGTTTGGGCGATGGCAAGTTTTTAGGCTTATCTGGGCCGAATAAATTAGCAGGTCCTGATGATGGACAGACAGAGAGCGTTGGTTGTAGGAAACAACGGTAAAGAAGGGGGAGCCGAAGGATAAGGGAGGAAGAAGACGAGTCGTCGTCGTCCGGTGGAGTGTTTTTCGGTCGTGTGTCTCGCCATGCAGGCAGTGCAGAGCTAGCAATCCCACCGTAATTCAAAGGCCCCGATCGTTTCCTTTTGAGCTATTAGGCAATGAACATATAATTTTTCTTTAAAAAAATTAATTGATTTATTAATCCATGACTAATTAACTATAATTATTAAAACAGTCTACATTAATTTAATCATATTGATAATATTATTAAATAATGAATTGATAGTTTTCAATTCCTATTTCATTGAAAAAATGTGTATATTTCAATAAATGAATTTATTACATTGGAATGCCAAAGAATTAAGTGTATGTATATTAATCTATTAAACTAGAATGATTAAATTCACATTATTATTAAATTTTTAATGTTATTCTGCTTATTACCCATTTTTTACCCTTATTTTCATCTCTATTCCCTTAATCCCAACATACATTTAAAACAACTAACAATTAAAGAAAAAACGGTGATAATTATTATATATATTGATTTGATTCCAACTAACAACTAAACAGAAATTAACCAAATAAATAATCTATACTTAAAACGAATTATGTGCCTCTTAATTAAGCAAAACATAAAATTTGAGGTCAAAATTAGTTTAAAACATTTTCTCCAATTTCCAAAAAAGTACTTTCTGTCCCTTTCAATCAAGACTCCTAAATACCCGATGATTATGCAGTAATTGGAGGCCACTTAGGGTATTTTCGTCAATTTATCCGAATCTCCTCGTCTCTTGGTCTTTGATTTTTTTCAACTAACAGTAAATATCTACGTGGAATTAAAAATACCCAATTTCTATACCTACAACTCACTCCTCTGCGGCGATGCGCACCCTAGTTTCCGTATATTGCACATCTTCACCGTAGATTAAACCAACGTTTGAATGATGATGATCCATTCTGACGGCGAGATGACATATATAAAATGATAAATAATTAAAAGAATTATTAGGCATGGTTTGTTATTTAATTAAGAAAATTTAAAAGTTCAAAGTAAATTATTGATGGTTAGATAAATAGGGCATTATGAAGCCAACCAACCATACCATTAGGCATTAGGCACTAGCGTAGTGAAGGCGCATGAGCGTTGATAAGGTTGAGCAGCACATTATCAGACCCTTATTTCAAGGGTCAACTAAATAAAGGCATAATCAAGTCCCCAACTGTAAAAGGTGAGCCGCGTACACGTCGGACCACAATCTTTCCTCAAAGCTCAGGAGGAGGAGGAGGAAGAAGAAGAAGAAGAAGAAGAAGACGATAGATCAGAATGTGAAGTGCGGTTTTGATTTTTCGGAGTAAAAGGCGATCAAAAGTATTCATCGCAGCTGCTAAACATGCTCAGATTTCTACTCCCATGGCTTCTAATTCACTGCTTCGTCTTCTCTCTTTCCTCAGCTCGTCCTCGTGAGCTTCCCCTACTCTCTCTCGTTCACCGTTTCTTCGTTTGAATTTACATTTTTATTTTTTTGCTGCTGTACTGAATTAGGATTCACACTCTCGCTCCATTTCTCTGACTAGTGCCTTTTAATCTAATGGCTATTCAATTGCTCTGAATTTGAGTTGAGAGGAGTGCAATTTGGACTTGACTCATCGGCGGGTAGATCTCTAAGTTTCCAACACTAATTAGATTTGTTGCTTTGAGTGGGAAGTGAATTATGTGCTTCTGAATTCAATGGTGACTGTAATGGTATCTTGAATCTGTGATGATTTCCGCGTTGCTTGATTTTCTAACAATTTTTTGAAAAGTCGAAGGATGTGGAGGGAATAATACGAGTGCGAAAATAGGCATTCTTCATACAATTGGAATTGTAAGGAAATGAGGAGCTGTTGAATTAATAACCACCATTTTTTACGTATAGGGAAGGCTGCAGAAAATAAAGAAGCTAGGAAGCAGGATTTTCCTTGTCTGATAGATTCTGGATTGAATTACTTCATTTCTGCAGAGAAGGAAAACGTTCATTTTCTTTTCGGACAATGGGCATTCGATAAAATTATTGAAAGGCATTCCTAGTTAATAAGTAGTTCAATATCTATGAGCCTTTGTAGTTTTAGCACATAGTAGATGTCTGAAAACTTAATGCATTCCTTATATGTCTTCATATCATTACTGTCTTATCATGCATTCATGTGTCCTATTGTTGCAGAACCATTTGCTATGCGCATAAGCTGTGGGGCTCGGACTGACGTCCACACACTTCCAACAAATACTCCATGGTTCAAGGACTTCGCATATACAGGAGGGATACCAGCTAATGCGACACGCCCAAGTTATATCTCTCCTCCTCTTAAAACCCTTCGCTATTTCCCCTTGTCTGCGGGTCCTGAAAATTGCTACATCATCAACAGAGTGCCAAAGGGACACTACTCTGTGAGGATCTTCTTTGGGATTGTTAAACAACCTAATTTTGACAATGAACCTCTATTCGATGTTTCTGTTGAAGGCACACAAATTTGTTCACTTAAATCAGGGTGGAGCAACCACGATGAACAAACATTTGCTGAATCCCTTGTATTTTTAACGGATGGCTCTGCCTCTCTCTGCTTTCATAGCACAGGTCATGGAGATCCAGCTATCCTTGCGATTGAAATCCTTCAAGTGGATGAGAAAGCATATTATTTTGGTTCCAAATGGAGTCAAGGAATGATCCTTAGGACGGCCACAAGACTGAACTGTGGTGCTGGGAAGCCCAAGTTTGATGCAGATAATAATGGGAACCATTGGGGTGGGGATAGATTTTGGAGTCCTATTAAAACTTTTGGTCAGCAGTCTGATCGTATCATCTCTGTTGAAACCAGCATCAAACAAGCTTCAATTTCGCCAAACTTTTATCCAGAAGCTCTATATCGGTCTGCACTTGTGAGCACCGATAGTCAACCTGATTTGACATATATAATGGATGTGGATCCCAATAGAAACTACTCAATATGGTTTCACTTTGCTGAGATTGATGGTTCAATCAGAGATGTTGGAGAAAGAATTTTTGACATCTTGATTAATGGCAATGTTGAATTCCAAGATGTGGACATTTTGAAACTCAGTGGTGGTCCTTATACTGCTCTTGTACTTAACAGGACTGTAGCTGTCAATGGGAGGACTTTGACTATTACCTTGCAGCCTAAAGAAGGCAGTCATGCCATAATCAATGCCATTGAGGTGTTTGAAGTTGTTTCAGCTGAAGTAAAAACATCCCCAGATGAAGGTAGGGTGTAGATGCATCCCCTGCTTCTTCTTTAATGTACCATGTTTGTCCATCTTTTTTTCTTATTGAAAGAAATATTTGTTTCAATTTTCACAATTACGGAGTGCAGAATATGTGATTTTTCTGCATTTTAGTCTTTAAATCCTGGAGTGATTACTTGCAACTAATTTTGTCACATCATTATAGTTAGGGCTTTGCGGAGCCTGAAGAAGGCATTAGCACTTCCTGTTCGTTTTGGGTGGAATGGTGATCCATGCGTTCCTCAACAACATCCTTGGAGTGGAGCAGACTGCCAATACGATAAAGCTGGAAACAAATGGGTCATTGATGGACTGTACTTTCCTTATCTTGTTCCTTCTAAAGAAAAATATGAAAAAAAATTTGTTATCTGAGATATCATGCAGCCATATGACGATATTTCAAAAAATTTGCTTGCTGATGGCTTCTGTGTTTATTCATTTATTCATTTTTAGAGTTTTTACAAGCATTAACTTCTACATTGCATGGCCAGGGGTCTTGACAACCAAGGTCTAACAGGATTCTTGCCAAATGAAACATCTCAACTGCGTTATCTACAAAGCATGTAAGTTATTGTTTGAAGTACTTCATCTTTTTAGTAAATAGTGAAAAAAATATATATATTCTCTTGGTTTTTTGGTTGATTTTCATTAAATAATTTAAAATTTTGTTCCTTCCAAAGATTTATAACTAGTATAGAGGATTCTTAATCTTGGACCAGATTAAAATAAAATTGTTTTTGGTATTTAGGGAGTGAAACTTCTGTTATATGATGTCCGCTGGTGTCTGTTGCTTCATATCAGTAATCCATGCATGTATGTTTTTCCAGAAATTTAAGTGGAAACAGCATCCATGGTCCCATTCCAGCCTCACTTGGAACAATAACCAAGTTAGAAGTTTTGTGAGTATTGCTTATAAACTTCTCTTGAAGCTTTTTTTGGATTTCTGATTTTTTAATCTAATCTACACTGTTGATACATAGTTTGAAAGATATGTCATTTAATTGAACCAGTGCAACTTTAAAGTTAGAGTTAGTAATAGTGACTTAGATGATAAGCTAGAATCCGTGATAAACAAGCATAATCTAGGTAATGATGTTGAGGTTTTGATCTAGTGTGCACTCAGTATTAATCATAGCATAGTAGTTGAGAAATTAAAAACTTTTAATACCGACTGTGGAGGGTTCACCACGCTGCCTAAGAGGGACAGAAATCCTGACAAGCCAGTGTTAGTAGAGACGCAAAAGAAGAGCTTGATCATAGCAGGTTGGTTGTGTGCATAGTGAAGTGCTTATAGGTTGCAGAGAACATAGAGTTTCTTAAACCACACCATGTGAGTTGGTTTCTCAAGAATGTGTTTTATAGAGAATTGGCAACTCCACGTGCATGTATCAAGCTTTGTGAGAGTACATATCAGTGAAATCATCTTTGTTCAGTGGACATAGTGGTGAGTTTCAAATGAAGTTATACCTTTGTCTCCAGAATGTAATGGGGAAGTTGCGGGCAAGTAATGGATTCTTCTGCTGAATGTGTGTTTCAACGTGAACACCATGGAGAGTGATTTGTATAAAATGGCTATATGGAAGGGAACTAAAAAGCTTCTAGAAGCACTACTTTTCTTCCAATGAAATACTGAGAAATATGCCACGCCATGAGATCTGATGGTTGGTTTGGAGATACAGCTCGTGGAGGGCAACTTGTATTACAAGAGTATTTTTAGTCCAAGTCCAAATGGTAGTCAAGGAGTGATACCATCTAATGTTGAGGTTCCCTAGAAGAGGGGGGTTGTGGCTTGTTGTTTTGTCTAGCCATTGGGCCACAGAAAGAGTGGAGATGATTTACCATTTCCTCACGAGATTCTCTCTTTGAGTGGCATAGAACCCTTCATAACGGAGATCATATCTCATAAAAAAAAAAGTAATGTAAACAAGTAGGAAAGCAAATTAATGGCGTCTTTGGGATGTTTAAAATGTCCGAGAGGGTAAATTAGATATTGTTCTATTCTATTCTATTGAATGAAGCTGGCTGATGAATAATTGCTGATATGTATATAAGGAGTACAGTAATGTTTCTAAATGTAAAAAAAAAAAATGCACAACGATAATTTTTTGTGAATAAGTATGATGCGAATGTTTTTTTTTTTTTTTTTTTTTTAGATTTAGATTGTTGTTTCAGTTTATATTTTGATTGTTATCGCTCAATCTAGACAACTGTGGCAGTACAATGCTTGAAATATATTTTCTCTATTAGGGATCTATCCTACAATTCCTTCAATGGATCAATTCCTGAAAGTCTTGGACAGTTGACATCATTACGAATACTGTAAGATACTTCAGACCATATCCAATAAATTGAACGTAATGATCATCACATCAGGACGTTTTTTTTTTTTTTTTTTACCCTCACAGGAATCTTAATGGAAACTCTTTGTCCGGAAGAGTGCCTGATGCTTTAGGTGCAAGGCTTTTGCACAGGGCCAGCTTCAAGTAAGCAGTTACTTTATTGTTAATTATACGTGGCAGAGGAAAATTCTACTGTTCATATGTATTTTTATTAGATACTGATATTCTAGCATGGACGGTACAGCTTTACTGATAATGCCGGTCTCTGTGGTATACCTGGGCTACCTGCATGTGGGCCACACCTTTCTAATGGTGCTAAAATAGGGATTGCATTTGGAGCTTTAATTATGTTCTTGCTCATAATTACTTTTGTGGTTTGCTGTTGGAAAAGGCGGCAGAATATCCTCCGAGTGCAGAATGCTGGTAAGAACGTTGTTGATGAGTTTGTCTATCTAAAAGTAATACCATTGTTTTACATTTTCTTTTTTTGAGTTAGGGATAACCTCATGGTATGCATAGGTTCTTTTCCTGAATAGTGTTATAATCGGTGACTCAATAAGTTCATTTTGTGGTCTCTGTTAAATACGGTACACAAATCCCAAATGAGGCATGGAAATGCTATTCTAGATTTGGCATCACTAAGAGCTAATTATGCACTATTATTGGATCACTCTTGCAGCAAGAGATGCTCCATATGCAAAAGCTAGGACCCATCTATCTCGTGACATCCAGATGACAATGCATCACAATCAAGGCCATACGAGGGCTCCCACTGAAAATGGACGTTTGATTTCCTGATTCAACTCTTAAAACTGAGCCATCTTGTCTAGTTGAAGCCAGCTCCTTCCTTGGTATGACTGCATTAGGTCGGTTATGAATCCAATTGCACCAATAATGGTAAAGATCCTTGACGCCCCAATGGAAGTTAATTCTTGTACATTGATACAATTCTTTACACACTCTTACAACTTGAACCGGAGATGAGATGAGAAGTGAATGCTCAAGATTTTTGTAGACCAGTAGAGAACTGCTTGCATACAGAAGAGAATATAAAAAAGGAAAAAGATAACCTTTTCTTCGTAGCAAAGGTTCAGGTAGAGAAAAACCCTTTTCATTTTTGAACTCCCTCATGTCCCCAATTGTAACTTTTATTATCCCATTTTTTTGCATTTTACTCGTTGAATACTGTTGAGCAATTTGATTTACTATATTACATGAATACAAGAACGTGTGTTTGAGTCGTTATATTATGTCTGGCTTTGTGATTGTGTTTCTGTTTACCTTGTTATTACAGGAATCCCGAATCTCCACAATGGTACGATATTATTCACTTTGAGCAATAAGCTCTCGTGGGTGTGCTTTGGGCTTCCCCAAAAGGCTTCGTACCAATGGAGATCCTAAATTAGCCAATGTGGGACTTTCATTCACCAACATAACATACCTAACATAATCAGATAATGAATTTGAAAGTTGTTTTGAGCTGAATTGTTCTTGTTTTTTCATCACTTGTTCACGCAAAACTGTTGCCTCACGTCAAAACCTGAGTTGTGATTTGTATTATTATTATTATTATATTTGTAGGTGGGAAGCTGGAAGAAGGGAAATTACAAATGCAGGTAAACAGAAGTGAAGGGCGGAAGAGCACATGGAGTGTAATCTGACAAGTAGTTTTTAACTACTTCCGGACAAAATATTTTACCATTTAACCTGCATGTAAATTTTATTTACGGAAGATAAAGTTTATAATATTTTTGGAAGTTTTAAAAAAAGGAATCGAGACGTCATTAACTGCTGATATAACCTTACTTTTTTGTCTGGAAAGAAATAAAAGCAGCCAAAAAAATAATACACAGAAACCCCCCATTGGCAGTAACTACGTATTTACAATATTCATTTCGAAGTAAATTAGCATTCCAGCGGAATTGAATTGAAACCTCCATGTTCAGTCATTGTCAGAGTCCCCCCACCGTCCCTCCCCTCTTTTACCACCAACTATCTGGCCCCTCAGCCACTGAGCGGCTGAGCCCCTCTCTGGAAAACAAAAATAATAATAAAATTGGAAAAGAAAGGGAAGGCCCAGCCCGGCCCAATTGGAGGGTGTTCCCTAGACTGAGACACCACTTATAAAGCCTCCACGTGTGCCCATTTTTCTGACAGTCTCACATATTTTGGCAGGCGCCGGTCAGCCCCCCATTCGTAGGGCTTACGTCATCCTCCTCACGTCTAATCAGGCGGCGGCTCTCTCTTCCCTTTCCTGATCCAGGCCCCACCCTCCTCCTCCTCCTCCTCCTCCTCCTCCTCCTTTTGCTATTTATAATATTAAATTAAACCCTTTATTATTATTTATTTATTTAATCAAAATCTGGTTCTTAATCTCTCATCCGACGGCCGCTATATGAGGTATTTATTTTGTTAATTAAAAAAAAAAAAAAAAAAAAAGAGTTGAAATATGTGTGTGTATTTATGCCGTGTACCCGAGGATTACGGGTGACTTGGTGGGTCCCTTCCCTTCCTTTCCTTTCCCTTCTTCTTCCACTTCAAAATTGTGTTAAAACACATTTCACTTCCTTTACTCACCCAAATCTCTTTTCCTTCTGTTCTTTTTTGTTTTTGTTTTTCTATTATTATTTTTTTTTTTTAAATTTTGTTGGTGATTCCCCCATGGCTTCCACTCGCGAGGCTCACTACAGGGGCGTCAGAAAGAGGCCATGGGGTCGCTACGCCGCTGAGATTCGCGACCCTTGGAAGAAGACCCGTGTCTGGTTGGGCACTTTCGATACCCCTGAAGAAGCCGCCCTTGCTTACGACGGTGCCGCCAGGTCCCTCCGCGGCTCCAAAGCCAAGACCAACTTCCCTCCCCCTCTCTCCCTCGACCTCAACGTCTCCTCCACTCCTACAACCTGCAACTGGCCTTCCTCCTCCTCCTCCTCCGCCGCCGCCGCCGCCCCTTCCTCCTCCTCCTCCTCCTCCGCCGCTCGTCTTCTCCTCGGCGATTTCCTCCGCCACGGCGCTCGCAACGACTTGTGTAATGTCAATGTGGAGGCCTCTCCGGGACTGGTGGACTCGAGCGATCCAGCGCCCAACACTACGGCGTCGTTTATGGGGCACGTGCGTCGTGGCCTCCCCTTTGATCTGAACGAGCCTCCTCCGGTGTGGCTATGATTCATTCAACAACCCCACCACACGGCTTTTACCGGCGTTTTTAACGGACATCTCTTTCTCATTTCTCTCACTTTTTGTCGTTTTTTTTTTTAAATTTTATATTCTGACAGTATTCTGTATCCACTTTTTCACCCCTAGATTTAAAAAAAAAAAAAAAAAAACCCATTAAAAGAATATGTAAATACAAGTTTTTGGTGGATATTGATTGAAAAATCTTGCACCTTTTTTTATTTTAATAATATTTTCATGAAGCGGCGTAATGATGCCGGCGGCCGTCCGCCGAAAATATTGCTTCCATCCGACGTTATTGGTTCGAACGCATATAAATATAAATATAATAATAATAATAATAATAACAATAACAATCGTCACGCGCCAAAAGCATGAGTTTTTCTTTTTTATTATTATTTTTATTAGTAATTTGAATTGGTGTTTGGAACGACGTCGTAGTAAGGGAAGGAAGCCCAAGCGTGTGCACTTTATAATAATTGCATTCCATTCTTGGTTTCCCTTCGCTTGGTACGTCTGCTTTTGTGGTTTCGGCAATTTCAGCACCCTATTTATTCATCCTTTTTTATTTACCCTAAACCCTCTCCCCTCTCCTTTTCCACGCGCCTCCCCCCGCGCGTCTACCCCAATCCCCCTTTCTTATTTTTATCCTCCGCCGTCCGCCGTCCGCCGTTCACGATTTTCTTCACTTTAAAATATTTAACTCAATATCCATTTTACTGTTTTATCCTTTTCCGTACGAACCTTTCTTTTTTCTTTTTTCATAATTAAGTAGAGATAATAATTGAACTACAAACATGTCTTTTCTGTTATGATATGTGTAGCTTCAACTTTATATATATATATATATTTTTTTTTTTTTTAAATAGCAAAATTTCAAAATAATAATAATAATAATAATAATAAATGGAATATTTTGGTGTATTTGTAAGAGTCAAAATTTGGTTGTACTATAAAGTGAGAGTTGTGTGTATGATTGTATGAAAGTGGGAATTGGGGAACATTCCTTTGTTGGCTAACCTTCCTTTTCACTTTCTTTTACTTTTGTCAACATTTGCTCACTTCAATTTCTATTTTTTTCTTTTTCTTTTTACACCATTTATTTCCAAGGTAAAAATGTCATTTTTAGTTCCGCTATTCTCATTTGTCTGTAATTTCAATTATTGAAACTTCAAAGATATCGATAGAAGCATCTACCTAAATTGGATAAAAATGTAATCTAATTCTTCCATAATTTTTAATAAATCTTAAATTTAGTCATTTAAATTAAAAAAAATTATATGGAAGGCGGCAACCCTCAAAAATCAAACACCCATTACAAAAACGAGGGTAAATAAATAATTATATTTGTTTATATATTTTTTTTTTACAAAAAGTCAACAAGAATTGCAATGGGCTGGTGGGTTACGTTGCGCGCCTGGTTTACTTCAATTTCTTAAATATTAATCACGTGCTCTTAATTAATTTTCGTAATTGAAGAAAATTCAACCCAAGAGAAAAAAAAAAAAAACAAAGATTTTGAGACAAAATCTTGGTTGATTATTAACCTATTTTGGCCAAAATAAAACAAATTACAGTGCCAAACCAACCAACCAACCAAACCCCGTTTTCCCATTACAAATTTGTTCCAGATTTTGTCTGTTTGGAATTTGGATTTTAGGGTTAAAATAAAAACCCAAAAACAAAAAAGAAAAAGAAAAAGAGAAGCGTCCCTCCTGGACGGCGGCTTAATAGTTTTTTTTTTTTTTTTTTTTAAATTAAAAAAAAAAACATTGTTCACGTTAATTAAATTAATGAAGCTTCCATAAAAACCTGGGTGGTGAGGTGGGGCGAAGTTGTAAAAAGAGAATAGTTGAGGGGGGCGTGTGGAAATATGAAGAAATTAAGGGAGTGAGAAGCAGTCGCAGAAACAGAGAAAGTGCGGTGCAGAGTCGACGCAAAATAAATAAATAAATAAATAAATAAAATAACTAAAAATATAATAACTAAATAAATAAATAAAATAACTAAAAATATAATAAATAAATGGCGTCATCATAAAAACTGCCACCCCCACACCACCTGCACTTTGCCACAGCCGTCATTTCAAACCGCCACGTCCTCCCTCATTCCATACCCTTCTTTTTTTATTTTCTTTATTATATTCCAAAATGCTTTTACACATCTCACCCATCCCCCCAACCCTTTTTTTTTTTTTTTTTTTTTTTTTTTTAATAAAGAGTAAATAATAATAATAATAATAATAAATAAATAAAGGAATTAATGAGGGTGTCGGTAGCTGAGACATCACGGCGGCTTAGCGTAGCGCCAACAACTAAACAAGCCGCTCTGAAGTCAATTGTTTTTTTTGGACCCTTCCTTAGGCCTTATCCACTCTTTTTCTGTTTATTACATTGTCTTATATTTACCCTTTAAAACACGTTTGATTTGAATTTTGCTAAAAAAATATTAAATAAATACCAACTCCCACTTCGATTCTCAATTCAAACAATTCAAAACGCGACTGTCGCTTTTTATTTTGAATAACTTCATCACACTCAAATATTATGCTCGTTTTTAATGCACTAAACAAATTGATTCTTATGTTTATGGTTAAAATTCTACAATAGTATGATATAGACTCTCGTGACTTTGATAGATTATTTATTTATAAACCAAGATAATCCTTTAATTAATCAAAGTGGAACTACTCTTCCAATAATTTTCGACATGATTCACACATACACGAGAAGACTTTAGTCGAAGCAGAACCTAAAATCATTTAAAACTTGCTTGTTTTATCAAGCGAAACATTGAAGATTTCATTCCGCCCTAACAGATAACGTTTTAAATGAGGAGCCGGCTGCAGTCCCACTCGTCGTATACGGCGGGGTTTGCCAAGCAGCCAAGCAAACAAGAGGCGGCCCCTTTGCCTCTGTCCTTGTGTATTACTCAATACTACTGCGGCTCTGCAGGTAAATTTGAGGTACTCACAGCCTCAACCATTCATCCAGTGGCCCATCTCTGTCCCGCCAATAAGCTAATCATCGGCCTCTACAGCAAAACAACTTATGGCAGGGGGGCCCTTTCCCTTTCCAATGGCTACTTTTGGCTTCCCACTGATCTTCTAACCATACAATCAATAAGATACTATGATAAAAGCGCAAATACTTCCTTTTTTCTCCTTTTCTTGTTATGTTATCAACTTTACAGAAGACACAGCATCAAAAAAGTTCAACTAAATTTGCACCAACAAGTTTAGAACGATTGGGAACACCTTTTTAATAAACTAGAAACAAAATTACCTTTAATGGTTCCATGGGCAATCACTTTTACGAAGATCAGAACCCCTTACGTTCATTCGAATAGAGAGAAGACAAAGGCTCTTACCGAGCATTCAAGACACGGTTCGATAAAAAGCTTATGATATTATAGATTATGGTCATGCAGTTTAATAGTAGTTTACAGACTCTAGAATTATTTCTACATACAACACTTGGACATGTACGCTAGAGTTTCCTTATTCTGAGAGAATGTGGCAGAAACTCACTAAGGATTTTCCATATCGCTTGAACCAGGATGAGCATCTCCATTTAAGTCTTCCATCATCTCCTCAACTATTCTCCATCTGTTAGAAGCATAAATAAACTCAAGAACCAATAATGTATTTACAGTAAACTTCATGTTATTTGGAAAATGTCTGAGTACCTCTCAAGAACAAACTTCCCCTCCTTGTACTTTTGGTATTTGTCATGTGTAGTTACCTATTAAAATGCATCAATATCAATTGAGCAAACTAATACTACAATCAACAACTCAACTGAAAATCCCTTCATAAAAACACAAACCCACAAATGTTTTCAGATGCAAACCATAAATTACACCATTTTCAACTCTAATTTAATGTTATTTCAGGATTTCAGGCAGATGAAAGGTATTATCACATACGTATACATGCATGTATTGGAGAACATTTCTACTCATCCTGTCTGGTAACAATGAAAAATATATATTTTTTTTGTAAACTCATTATAATAACTGCTGCTTCAATGCGAACCTGCCTATTTAGCTGCTGAAGTTGAGACAAGCCCAGCAGACAACCAGCCAACCAGCCAGGCAAACATGATTGTTGTACCTTACCTTCCATGTGACATTTACATCTAATTGTGATGATTACATTGTGCATATAATTGTTTTCTCTCTGTTCTCTCTAGAAAGGAATATTACATGTATACTATGCACGAATTAAGTAGTCACCCCCTCTTAGCTTGTCTTAGGCTACAAATTATATTGGGGAAAAAAAAAACTTCGCCTTAATCAATAGCTGAAATTTTTAAAAACTCAATATTACAGTTCTCATTACCATTACCCATTTTCCATTGGGCAGGTTTTAGATAAAAGGATTATAACAATTAATAATCCACAACATAGCAGAAAGACAAGACGATGAAAATCAAAACCGAAGAAAAATGAATAGAAATAGAACAAAGCAATACAAAAAAGAGCTGAAACTGTGAAGAATTCTGGTCTATGAGAGAAATCCAGTCTTTGACGTGATAGAGAGAGTTAGAGAGCAAAGAATCCCTCACCCCATCCTTCCTCTCCCAAAAATTTGAAACTCCGGTATTCAAGCATATGCCAATCACCTTTTCTTTTCTCAAAATTTCAGACAAAATAAGATTTTATTATGTATTGTAATAGCAAAGAAGTGGCTATTACATCAATAAGAGTTGGGAGATTCAAACCCATGACCTCTTGAAGATGTTTTAAGTACTAAGCTATGCTCGTGTTGGGTCCTTCCAAGAGTTCTTTTTCCCTCTTGTTTTCGATTTATTCTAATTGGTCATCTTTCTTAAGGATAAATTGAACTCATAATATTCCAATATATTTTATCAAAGTTTCCTAATTTGAAATAGAATAGCATGTAATCATATCAATGAACCCATGTCCATTCTTTATAGATTATTTCTAATATAGTACGTTTGATACTCGAGGGCATCAGACCAACTTCTTCTCACCTGAACTCGTTACAGTGAATTATCTTCACCAATTAATTTTGGAAGTTGAAATATGCATGAGATAGATAGTTGATAACGGTCAACGGAACGACAAACTTAAATGTACAAGTTATAAGGGCTCCTTTAACCGTTGTTCCTACATCTGAACAGTCATCAGATGGTGGAAATTAGACTACTTTGCACAGATAGCAAGAGGAGAAAACTTACATATTTCCATCCAAGAATTTGTCCGCAACAGCAACAAAAGATATCTTCCACAGTGTGCATACCAGAAAGCATCAACCTCTCCTCCTTGGGACCAGATGTTATATTCACTCTGCCAAAAGGTTAAGAGTCAATGTCGATCAGAAATGTGCAAGAAAAGGGAAGAAGGATAAGAACTGTGAGGCAATATACTGTAATTTTCGAATCGTGAGAACTGCTTAAGAAATACTAGTAAAAACCCAAACCATCAGAAGCTATTTCTATATATAATTGTTCTCAAATAAGGAAAACAGAATTTAAAGGGAAGTCAATCAATTCTCCTCCTCTTACAGAAGTCCTCATCCAATGGTTCCTAAAAAAAAATCTAGAAATTTGGATTTGAAGCTGCACATAAAATAAGATCAGGGCCACTTACACATTGCTGAAGAGATATGCCCTCCCTTGGCTGCAATTGAAAGTCTGGGACAATAAGAGAACAATAAAAATTCATCAAAATGGGCAAGTCGAAAATGAAATAGAAAAGATTCAAAAGGAAATCGATCGTAATATTGTTGGAGTTTCACTTCCAACATAGCATTTAAGACTCAGTAGCGTCATTTTACATAGCGACGACGGACAAATTAACCATACCCAAAATATGCTTGATATTTCAATTAAGAATGCTTGGCTCAAAAAACAAAACAAAAATCAGGAATATCAATTAAACCAGCAAACAACGATTGAACAAAGAACGCATAACGCTAATACAAGGAAAAACAATCCATCTTGATGCAAACCTATAATTCGAGGACTAAAACTCCCGTTTTCGGTTCAGATTGTCGCGAAATTGAATTCCAGAATTTCAACGAACAAAATTGTAGCATGTATGGGCGAAATTAGTCGATGGAAACGAAGAAAGGAGTTGAGAGAATTCGCAGAGAAAAATAAAGAGTGAGAGTACCCGAGAAAGGACGTCATCGGCAAGAGCAACATTGTTATTACAGAAGCGGCATCGGTAAGACCTGCCTTCCAATTCAACCAGAAAAACCCTACCCATTAAAAACCCTAGAAGAATCCCAAATTGAAGACCTAAGCTCTCACCAAACTCATACGCAAATATTCATCCCCCTCTCCTCCAGACAAAATCAGAATAACGAACTTGAAAACTTTGTCATGCCTGGTCGGTTTGCGAGATGCCAGTAGCCGTTTCCTTCCAGCTACGGGAACCGGTAATTACCGGTTCTTCCTTTCTTCCCCTTCCCAGTTCTAATTTTGGGCTTCAGCCCACTCAATAATGGCCCCAAACTCTTTTTTTTTTTTTTTTTTTTAAATCTGAATTTAATTGTATTAATTTTAATTTTTTTTACTCTGAAATTAAAATTGAAATAAATGTATGAAAAAAAAAATAATTAGGTTATTAAAAATGGATTTGTTAATTGAATACTGAACTATGCAAATATGTTTAGGTTAGCATTAAATAATAAATATTAAAATTGTATACTAAAATGGTTTGGAATTGGTTTTATCCATAATAACTCCACAAACTTAAATAATAGTAAATAAAATAAAAACCACAAATAAATTGCCACTTCCTTAATATAAAACTATGTTTTGTCGTCTTCCTCTGTCCTAATTACGTGTCCAGTGGACCTCACCCCTCCCTAACCTCCGCCTCCAAATATCGTCCCGTCCGGCGATCTGGGCTGCCTGAGCTGACCTTCACATGGACGGAGAACCCAATTAATCATGTTCTTCTTTCTTCTTTCAGCTTCCTCCGTTGCCGGAAGTTGTTTTGTTTTTTTTTAACAAAAAGGAGTTGGATAGTCCTGATAGCTAGTACACGTGTATTAATTGACATGGAGCTTCAAAAATGTTGCCATAATTCATCTTTGTCGGAAAAATTGAAGCCTACGCGGACTCCGGTGGAGGGAAATTGAGATCTAGATCTAGAATGGGTCTTGATTTGTGGTCATTTTGGTTGAGATTACTAACGGAGTATGAATCTGAGTCACTTTGAACTCCGCCGCAGGGGATTGTTTTTTGGTGGCGGCGATCGAAACTCGCGGCGGATTGATGATTATGAAGAATCTCAACCATTCCGTGGCGGAAAATGGGATGATCGAAGAGGAAAAGGTGATTGGTCGGCGGGAAAATTCCGAAGGGGAAGGGCGGCGTGGATCCGGCGGCGATAGCGTCAGGTTCGTGATTGAGGTCAAGAGTGAGGTCTGGGTTGGGGGATTCAACGGTGCTACTTCTGTTGACGATAACCGGAACGGGAAAGGGAAAGGGAAAGTTAGTCTTAGCCTTGGCGCCGCGGAATTTGCGGGCGGCGGCATCGTAAGCCATCGCCGCCTCTTCCTCTGTTTCAAATGTGCCTAGCCACACACGGATCTTCTTCGCCGGATCTCTAATCTCCGCCGCGTATTTTCCCCATGGCCTCTTCCTCACTCCTCTAAAATGTACCTCTCTGTCCTTGCAGCCGGCTGCCACCGCCGCCTTAACCTTGTCTCTCGGCGCCATAGTTGATTGAAGAAAATGGTGATCCGATGGTTGTAAGTTGATAGAGGAAATGGAAGTGGAAAGGAAGGGACTTCGGGATTTATAGAAGAAAATTTTGGAATTTTGGAATTTGATTCAATCAGAAATGGCAAAAGTCAAAAGCAAGGAATTTGACTTCCCGGTCCCATCCCCACCGTTTGTTGTAGCATCATCCAATGGCTAGTATTCAACCATCATTTTTTTCGAAATATCAAATAAATATAAATTTACAAAGTAAATTTGTAATTTGGTTATTATTATTATATTTGTTTAAAGAAAAGAAAGTAAGTTCGATTTTATTTTTGAGGTCTCCGATTTGGTGGGCCCCAAAAAGATCGCACCGGTCAAAAACTGACGCGTGTCCTTGTTTCCTAATTGGCCGATAATGCACATCCTGGTAACCTCACGCGACAGCACCAATTTTTATTTATTTTGTAAATGGAAACGGAAGCAGCCAAACAGCGCCGCCCCATAAAAGGGTGACATTTCCAGTTTTCCCACACGCACCAACTTTTAAGATGGGCCCACGTCTTCTCCCCAGACACTTGACTTTTGTTTACGCGCCAACCATCATCTTACACGCGCCTCTTGTCTTCATTTTTCTGTCCTTTTAATTTTTGTTAATTTTAGTTCATATCACTATTTTCATCCCTTTTAAGTTTTAACTTAAATTTATTATTCTCAATCAAAACCCTCTAAACATAATTATTTGTTGATATAGTTATAAGGAATATATTTGATGTTGTATTGGAAAAAGTCTATCTAAATAAAAATTTACATTTAAGGATCTGGATTCTGGCTTCAGCCACTATAGTTCATATTTGGCCTAAATGACTAAGTGAAGGTTGTGAATAGATTACTCACGTATGATCTAAAACGTCCCATAAATTTTAAAATTTTCATTTTCATGTCAATATATCTCAAAATTATTATTATTGGAGAAATGAGAGAGGAAATAATTGGGTGCACCCATTTGCACGAGAGAAAATGGTCAAACACGTGAAAGAGGGAGTTGACGTGTGTGGCACAAAAGTCGACATCAAAAACAAACCGAGTAATAGATAATGCATACGAGGAACCAACCAACCCTAAACCAATTAATGCCACGTGTGAAACTTTGAATCTTTGATTTGTTTGGAATTTATCGAATAAATTATTGATTAAATTTGTTAATAGTTTTGATATTTTGGTTTGGTTGATTGCATACGGTCCAGGAAAAAGAACCCTTAATAATGGTTAAGATGGTGATATTGGTCCTTAATTAACCATATCTCAGTCGCATAATGTTATTTTGATGTCCTTCGTGTCGATAACGTCGCTCATGAATGGCATTACGAGGCAATGGCTTTCTAAGTCATGCCGCAAGCCTGTACCTAAGATATAAGTATGCTAGTCCTGCTGTTATGTTTTGCCTCACCATGGCCAAGGGCCTAATTCGATCAATCATCCAGTAAATGGGTTCGAATCGACGAGCCAGAGGCTTGGTTTGAACCATTGACGATCTAAGCTATGAACCATTGACGAGCCAGGGGAGAAAGTCATTAAAGTGATAAAGGTTTTGTTCCTGAGGCTCAGGTTTCCAATGGTAGAAACGGCATTGGTGATTCTTCGGTGGGAATGGGAAGAATTTGAACAATTTTTTGGAGTGCGACAGTTTTCTATGATATTTGATCGCCCACCTGTTTATAAAACCAAAAAAGGGTTGCATTTCTTTCCTCATATAAATCGTATAGATCCTGTGTAATTGATGGTCGCCAGTTCTGTAATGCAGCATTCTCAGTTTGATGTAAAATTTTAGAAAGTGTTATGTAATAAATATCTCAACCTTTCACACAAGATATCAATATGTCACTAAAATGCTAATAGTTGCTACTATATTTCATATCTTATGTTGGAAAATTTATCTCCTGGCTAAGCTAAACAATGAGAAGTATACCCTCTTTTCTCAAGGATGACCCTTTACCTGGAAAATCGTGAAGAGAGGAACATCCAAGCGCCAAAAATTGGGAAGGTAACCAGAGCAGACGCCTAAAAATCCATAAAACATGATTAAACTCGAGAAGTAGGCGAAAATACAGGTAGGAGAAGTTCTAGATGAAGCATCAAGATTTTTGGTGGCTTACCAGAAAGAAAATAAATTCCCTGTTGGCAAGATATGCTGCATATTCATTTCTTTCCATTTCTTGTTTAATCAGTCTTTGTAACTGCAGATATCAATATTCAAAGTTTATAGTCATTATCACGAAGGGATATAGCTCAGATTGGCAATAATGCTTATTCCACTGCAATATCTATATTCTGGAATGAAATGCAAATGTCAAAGAGTAAGAGATGGAGGTAGCAGCACATTTCAGAAGAAGCTATGTGGTGTGCAATTCGTTTTGTTCCTATAAGTCTTTGCAGAAATTATTAGATTGACTTTAAGGTTTATGTAGACAAACACACACACACATACACACACACACACACACACACCTCATGGTGATACTTTTTGGCTTCCTCATAGACTCTTTGGAAGTGATGGATGGCTCCTGTAACCATGGAACTCAAGGTAGACACTTTGGTGAATAGATGATGGTTCGATGTCTGAAGCGCCTTTTGAAGTTGATTGATAAAACGCGTGTTGACCAACTATACAGATGAAGCATCAATAAAGCTTACAAGTGAAATTATTTGGAAGAAGATGTGAAGTGATTGAAGACATTATGAAGGTTTAGGTAACCATAATGCACGGGGTGAGGCAGAGTAATGAAAAGACAATGTTCAACCAAGGTTGTCCAACAATTACCTTCAAATAGGTGCATCTGGTTAGAGCAACTTGCCGGTGGACCTTCAAAGCTCGTATCTAGTCACAAGCCAACAAAGTTAGTTAATACATCAGCAAAGCAGCTCAACGATAAAATTTTCCATCATTGTGCCCTCTCCAGCAAAACATACTTTTGTCATTTCAAGAGCCTGCTCGAGATGCCGAATTTGAATCCATTGTTCAGATACTATGGTAGACTTCTGGAAAATAAAATGGCCACAAAGTAAGCATACTAACCAAGGAATATGTCACAAAGGAACATTTTATCAATGGATATAAGTTGGTTGAGCAGAAGATATATTAGTTACATAGGGAAATGAACTCATTCTCAATCAGAGTCCAGATTATAAACAAGTGATATCCACCGCATTTCTTCAATTAAATAGACTGTGGACAATGTTGTGCTAACATGCGAAAACGGAGGAAAACATGAAAAACTTCAAACAAATGACCAGATGTTCAAGGATTTCTCTTTTCTTATTGTCTATAATTAATCATTGCATGATAATAATAGTTAGTGTGAGATCCCACGGTTGGGGAGGGGAACAAAGCAAGGGTGTGGAAACCTCTCCCTAGCCGTGATGGGGAAGCCCATAAGCTAAAACCCAAAAACCTTGAGGGAAGCCCAGAAGGGAAATCCCAAAGAGGACAGTATCTGGATGAGTACCAGTTCCACTATGTAACTCTTAAACACGCGTTTTAAAAATCGTGAGGCAGACGACGATACGTAACAGGCGAAAACAGACAATATTTGCTAGTAGTGGGCTTGGGCTATTACAGTTAGTTAATACCATGGAGTGTATAGATGAAAAAGATAATGTACATTGTATCACACGAACATGCAAAATAATTATAAAACATTCGTCTTAGTTTTATACATTTTCCATGGCACATATGTGAGCATGTTGCAGAACATTCAAACACAATGCCGGCTAGAAAAACAAAAAACCTGTTGCAATCTGGTCAGAAATTTATACCTTCTTAACTTGTGAAGTAACCTCTTCCAATTTTTCCTCAGCTTCCTGTACCTTGGCTTTCAGAATATGAATTTCGAAGTTGTTCTTTCTCGATGAAGCCCAGAGACGTCGTACCTAATATGCCCAAGCCAACTATACGGATTAATTGAACTTTTGAAGATGCTTCAACAAAATTTACCAGATAATTGGCCCCTTGATCAGAAAATCCAAAGAAGCATAAAAAAATTAAATACGAAAAAGCAAACGAAAACCTCATCCTCCAGAGCAGCAGTCCTTTCATCATCACTTGATGTTGTCCTCTGCATATCAACTAAACTAATATCAGTCTTAATGATGATCTTCGACATTTTCTCAAAGAAATAAAGCATTTAGATGATGTCTGACTGATGTTTCTACCTATTGTCGTGCAATTGAGAATTAAACGCTTAAATTGAAAATAGAACTCAATCTATAATCAGACGAACTTTTGCATTGATCTAGTAAATTCGGAGGTGTGAATGGGCTAACTGCCCAACTCCAAAATCCGTAAATGAATAACATCCAAAACGTTCTTATGTAAGATAACTAGACGAAGAATATGAAAATGCAAGACGGAATGAATCTCTGTAAACGCACAAACAGGTGAAGCAACATTGTCTGCATCATAAAGCACGAATCAAACCTTCAAATCAGATAGAGCAGACTCCAAGTATTGAATCTTATGGGACATAGCCTCGATTAGCTTTTCCTGCGCCTCGAGCTCATTTCTTTTCTCGGTTAAATTTTGCTTGCTTTCCTCCAGAACGGATTCTGCATTCAATTTTATTAAGTACAAAAACAGCGACACCACAGAGAAGCTATGTAATAAATGCGTCAGCCTGAAGTCTAGATTGACGGAAACTACAATGAGCTAAATCCTGTCAAGAATTAAAACAGTTCAATGTCATGTGAAAGGAAAACAGTAAACGGTATGCACCTAAGTGAGAGATCCTGAGCTTGCTTTCCACCAATTCGTCGATCAGCCCATGGTTACTTGATCGACCGGGCGAGGCGATTTCACAGACGGCGAGAAGAGGTAAGAATATGGCGGGAAGGAGATACAAGATCTTAAATGGGCAAATCGCCATTTTTGCAGAGCTTTCTGAGTTCACAACCCAGAAACCCGCCTGCAATTTCTGCAACGCGAGACTCCCTCACGCATGTGAATCATTTCTTCGCCGTCATCAATTTTAAGATAAATTATTGTAAGAAAAAAGCTAAAAATACAATTACTATTAGTTTGTGATGAAACCGTTCATAATTTATCCTAAAGATATCCCGAGAACTTACAAAAATATCATTACCATCTTCAACCTAATTTCTCTTTTTTTTTTTTTTTTACTATTAATACATAGATGAAGATAATTCATTACACCACATTCATCTATACTGAACAATTTCTCAAATATCAATCTTTTTTTTTTCTCTCTTTTTAAGTAACATACTCTCATTTATGAGCATTTTCAAACATAAATATATGAAAGTTCAACCATTTTTTGAGCTTAATTTTCTTTATTAAAAAATCAAATAATTGTAAAATGGATTCTAAATGGAACAAGTTAGAAAATGAACTCCGTGTTTCTAAGATTGAGAAGTGAGAGAAACAATCTCTCCCTCTGGAGTTAGATTCTGAGGTCACATTATTGGGGCAGATGGAAAGCATGAGACTCAACAAGTCGTAATGGGTTCTTCTCTGTGCAGTGCACAGAAAGTTGGGTCGATGCGTTTCTCCATGATGGTCACTTTGCTTGCTTTCTTTCAGAAGGTGATCTGATCATAAAGGGCATCTACAAGGCTCAATTCCCCATGTCTGCTCTGCATAATCTTGGATGGTTCTGTCACTGCTGAATCTACCCGAACCAGCAGTGCTGAGGATGCTCATCTGTGTCCATTTCTTTTGATCGACAAATGCTTTATCTGCCGCTGCCTGGAGTAGAATGCAATTGATCATTATATCATTGTAAAACAAATTACTAGGAAAAGCCTATTGAACACCAAAGGAATACCTGTGCCTCTAAATAGCTTTCGAAATCGGCACCAAGGAGATAATAATCGTCGCTGCCCTCCACAGTGTCGCATAATGATTGGAAGTAGTCTTGGAAGCCGAAGTAACCATCTCGAACCATTCTTAAAAGCAAAGCATTACAGAAAACATAAAAAAAGGATTCTAAAATTGAGGACGGTAAGCTCATTGTGCATTCCCCAGTGGATCATAACAGTTGAGAGAGATTGTATGTATACCTCACAACACGAGCAAATTGTAGAGGCACCTTAACAATTGTCGATCCTTTTTCACGCAATGTTGCAACTTCATGCACCTTTGCTCCAAATAAAAACTGAACCAAATAAATTGGAACTATCGTAAATCCTTATTTCCTGACATAAACTTAGTGCACTCAAGGTTTCTGACATCTGAAAAGCCAAAACTTTTGTAAAAGACAGATTCTATTTCTAGATGCAATGGTGTGTGGGAATGGCAGTCAGCCTGCATAAAATTCTTTGAGATGACTCGTATGCGTAAAATTGACTTAATCATGCAAAAAGAGAAAGATTAAACATCCTAATAGCAGATGGAAAAAACAAGGTGCTACTGCACTTATCAAGATTCTTGATCAGTTTTGAGAGGCATATCAGTTCCATTTCTCTCTAACGCTAAGACAACTTAGAGACGTGATGGAAGATTTTGATAACCTAACAACACAGATAATGTGAGACTGTAATTTGCATTTGGAAAATAATTGCTATGAAAAAAGACGGTATGAAATGATTATACAACTACTTCATCGAAGGCATTAACTTCCAGTTATTTAAACATTTTCCTAGTTTGATTCATTGACTGCAAGAACCAACAATTTCCTAAAAGCAGGATGATCGGGTGATAAACTTTTCAATATAGATAAAGTTTAATTAAGAACCCTCTAGTTAAGCTATAAACTATGAGAAAGATAACTCACCATGTTGTCTTCCCCTATTTCTTCAATTATTTCAACCGTAGATCCATCTGCTGTAGCTAATAATAAACAGCCATTCATAAGAAATTTCATGCAACCAGTGCCTGATGCCTCATGTCCAGCAGTACTACATCAAAATTTATTGCATCTTATGCACCAAAGAAGATGAAGAAGAAATGAAAGCTTCGTGGAGGTTATTGTATATACTTCAGTTATGAAAGAGATGGACTTTCGGTGACAAACTCAGGATAGAAATTCCTTTGAATTTAATTTGAGCCACATTATCAGTTTTTTCATGTACGCATTCTTTAAATTATTAAAACTTAAAATCGCAAGTTCATTGAGACAGTCGCACAACTAACTATTTCATTACTTTTGTACAGAAGTAATGTATTCCTGCATTTCTTATTGTAGATCATTGGAAGAATACTTGCAACGGGGTGCCTTCGTTTTCACCCCTGTATGGTTTTTCTAGTTTGTGATTATTATGTGACCGAAGTTCTCCTGTTCCTCTTCATAAAAGTTCCGTTTTCTATCAAAAGAAAATCAACCAACCTTATGTGCTGCGAAAGATCGGCACCAGGTATTATCATTTCAGCAACGGATACATTGTAATCAGGAATAAAGACCTGCATTATTTCAAAAGTCGTAGAGGTGAAAGTCAGTTGAAGCGTAGGAGGTATTTGTAAAGACATAACTATTGGTCATTTACAAGATAGAGGATTGAGGTAGCAGAAGACTTGAGATATGTGACTGACGTTATTAATCTTTTAGAAGATCACAGAAAAGCCTCTTACCAGTTTTAGAAGATCCCCTATGTCACTGTCGTTATTGATCTTTTCTGCTACAGCATGACAAAGTTTGATGATCTTCTTTGCCATTTCATAACCAGGAGCAGCCTTTCCTCCAATTATGCAGATGCGAGGTACTACTTTCTTCCGGTCATCCTTAGCCATATTCTGCAATAAGCAAATAAGTGGTGACCAATGTATAAGTTCCATAACAATGAAAATAAAATAAGGAGACCGAAGGCATGGAATTTATGAGATTGCTGACGATATGTCCTTAAAACTGACATGGCATTCCGTCTTCTCCAATAAAAAAAGAAGGAAAACTATCACAGTTCCAATCTACCTTTATGCAGTCATATCTATGGATGATGCCTATTATATTCAGCAGCTGTCTTTTGTACTCATGTATCCTTTTTATCTGCACATCGAACATTGCATCTAAACTGACCTGCATTAGTCAAGAGTCGAGGTATTATCACAATAATACAGCAACATGTGATAAAGAAGACTAAATACAAGCTAGTAGAGATTAGAGATACAATATGGAATATCTGCCCACCTTGAGGCCACTTGTTGCTTCAATGTATTCAGCAAGCCTCATTTTATTTATCTTCCGCACCTAAAAGTTCACGCTACAAGAATGAGACCCAACATCCATAACAGGTAGTCAGTCCAACTTGGAGAGAATGAATGCAATAAATTACCATTTGCCATTCTTGATGCAGGGAAATATCAGCGGCATATTCACGCAAGCCCATTAGAAGGTCAATATCACGTATCCAAGACTCTGTCCCAAGCCATTTTGAGATGAGAGCACATAAACTAGGATTGCTTACCACAATCCAGCGACGCTGAGGAAATCAGTCATCGAACAGATTAGTCAAGCACTTTCATGGAATCCAATTTGAAATCTTCTCAGCAAACAAAAAACAAGAAAGAGAGAAACAAGGATTTTTCCAAATACACGTGGAATATATGAACTTACGGTGGTGAACAAATAACCAAACAAGCATATCTATGACCTTAATATAATCAAGATGACATCAAAGGAGCATTATATTTATTAGGACGCAAGTAAAATTATGAGTCAATATCAATCTTAATGACCAGGGGAAACATGGAAGATCCCAAAACTATTGGAATACGTGGCATACACAGCCAATAGTTTTATTTGATATAGTTAATAAATAGTTCTGCTCATATTTAATTCGCTAAAAAAAAGTGACATAGGTGCATTCATCATGTTTGCCAAACCCCTTATTTCCAATCATACTGAACAATAAAGAAAGATAATGATCAGACACATCCCAACATATTTGCCAGATCACTACAATCTACCTGGGTTACTCCATTTGTTTTGCACTGAAATTTTTCTGGCCACATCTCATAGAAGTCCTGCAAAGATGTTCAGATGTCAACTCTATAGCCTTACAGCCGAGCATCAAGTCTCTTAAAAGCTGATGAAGTTTGCAATACCTTAAATACCCTTGTTTGTAATAATTCTGAATGTAATCTGGATACGCCATTCACAGTATGGGAACAAAAAATTGACAGGTTTGCCATACGAATACTCTGTAATATGAAAATTAATAACTTTGCAACATTCTTCAATAACACCATCCAAACAATCAGAAAAAATATTTGAAAACCGACAATGAAAACTTCATCAAAATAGAGAACTGTGATGGGTTTAGCAGTACCTTCACAGCACCTTCCTCCACAATTGACATCCGGGACAGCCTATTATAGTCTAAACCAATCCTTCTCTTCAACTCCTCCATGAAATACGAGTTTATGTCATATATAATCTAACAAGAACAACACCCCGTAAGCTTGTGAAAATTTATTTAGCTTAAATTAAGTAGAAGAGATATTATAAGAAGAAAGAGGTTTTAAAAAATTAAGACAACACTAGGAATACAGCAAGGACAAGAAGCCTTGCTGACTCTCAAACATTAAACTTTATCATTCAAATGAACCAGAACAAAGGAAAACAAAATTTATGATAAAACAAACAACGATGATCAGAACATACTTGTAAATGCCGTGGGAGAAGACTTTCAAGCAGATCAACAGGGATCTTCTCCAGCGCTTCAGCTAATACTGTGTGAGTTGTGAATGAAAAGATTTTGCATGTTATGTCAAATGCTTCATTCCAGCCAAGACGTTCTTCATCAACAAGTATTCGCATGACCTCAGGTATCGCAAGAGCCGGATGAGTATCGTTCAGTTGCAGAGCAACCTAATACATAGAAGTAGGCACAGTTTATGGAAATGTAAAGCTGACTACTAATTCTGTGTTTGCTAGAAAATGACAAACATAAAGTGGGCACAACACTTAAAAAAGAAAATATAATGAACCACACTTTCATTGAGAAAAAAAAAAAAAAAAAAAAAAAAAAAAAAAAAAAAAAAAAAA
>NW_019268560.1:2777561-2834316 GCF_002738365.1 Cucurbita moschata | reverse complement strand
AAAAAAAAAAAAAAAAAAAAAAAAAAAAAAAAAAAAAAAAAAAAAAAAAAATAGAAGGGTATCTAATAAAATCAAGTTCAGAAAAGAAAGGATACCTGCTATAGGAAGGGACTCTAGTTAACCAAAATGAGACAAAGTATGATTACAAAAAGAATTTGACATTGATGCCCAAAGTAAAACATGACCTTAGCAAATGACCGGTACTATCCCTTTCCACCCTCTAAAGATTCAATTGTTCCTCTCTCCCACAGCCCCTACACTACAGTCCACACAACAGCTTGACATAAGAAACGACCCCTCTCCCAAAATGGTAGATGGAGGACAAACTCTTCGATCATCAGACTCTAATCATTATGTTGGGAAAAACTAAAAACCAAAAACCTGAGACTTCCAATTTCAGGGAGGGTGCTTGGTCAAGTAAGGAGTCAGTTAAAATACAAAAAGACAAGTCTATTAAAGAAATTAAGAGGATAACATATGCTGGGAGGCTAGGGGGAAGAGATATGGCAGTATCCAATAACAACCTAAGAGGAATAATTCAAAAAGTGGAGAGTAATACGCTTCTTGAACAATTGGAGGCAGGTCTCAACCAATTTAAATACAAAATTAATTGTACTCCGCCTCCAATTTTAACATACACATAGTAGACTGGTTCATTAAATTCCAAGAAGGTATATCCGTTACTAGTACCAGGAGAAATCCCATTCAATTGCATATTGGGCTCCGTGTACCAGTCAATTAAAATCACAAACAAGGTAGAAAATAATTAAAAATGAAAAATATTTATTTAATTCAAAACAAGCATGTTAATCCCTTTGGTTTTATAATTTGTCTTTCAAAGAAATGGAAGGAAATCTCAACAGCTAAAGTAACTACTGGAATTATAACCTTGTCAGGAAACTGATTTAAGTCCTTATGACCATCTTTAAACCTGCGAATGATGTCTTGTAAGGATGCCGAGACAAAGAAATATTGTTGCTTCAGTCTCAGTTCCTTCCCCTGAAAGACAAAAGCTGATACAGTGAACATATAAACAATGGAGGAGCACTAGAGCATGTAATAAATTAAATTACAAGAAAAAACTAATTGCAAGCACTAATAATGTCAAGAAAAAAAATGCACATCTAATAGCATCAATGTCTTGGTTCTCTCTATAATTGAGTAGTATAACAATAGTATAAAAAAGATATGATAAACGTAAATCAAAATCAAACCAACCTGATGAGAACGGTCATCTGGGTACAAAATACTGCTAATTGTTTCTGCCCTTTGCCTAGTTACCACAGCATCAATATAATCCCCAGTATTATATGCTTCCTGGAAATAACATTGTTCTGCAGTATTAGGCCATTTTTTTTAACAGAGATGAATAAAAGATTCCAAAACAGCTGCCCAGTGGAGTCTAATAAACTGTTATATCTTCATTATTGGGAAAGAGCTCATATTTTTATGATGCAATGAAGAATATATGCAGCTAAACAATGTGAAAGCTGAGTTTTTCATACGTACGATACTAGATATACATTGGAATTATTTCAATAGTATATTGGTGTTCAGTAATTACCATATCATGCTGATTACTTGGTTTGGCGGCCCAAAGGCGGAGAGTAATGGTATTTCTTGTCCCATAACCAGGTATAGGATTGTCATAGGCTACTGCTTCAACCTAAAATAATTGAGACAGACAACTCAGCTGATATAGTTTTGAGAGTCCTTCAACTTGGGGTGTAGTTTTCAAAAGTCTACGATTAGTTGTCTCAAAAAGAAACTAGGAAAAGGCATTAAATAAGCAACACAGAACTCCTGAAATAGGAATGATGTTTCTTACCATTTCACCAGGGATCCAAACTTTGTACTTCTCACCATTCGAAATGTCCTCTTCAACAGTACCATAGAACTAAACCAGCATCACGTACAGTAAGTTGGAAATTTTATGCAAATTTCAGACATACAAAAAGAGGAAAGCTTCAAAATATGGGACATGTGACTCAACCTTGACGGGATATGTTACATGAACTCTCTCTATCTCCCAAGGATTCCCGAAGTTCAACCAATAATCAGGCTGTTCGTGTTGAAAGCCATCTAGTATGACTTGACGAAACAATCCATATTGGTATCGTAGTCCATAGCTAGAAATAGAAACAACATTGTTTCAGTATCACACATTCACACACATAGAAACCATAATAACTGAATTTACTTCATCATACTACATAGAGGACAAGGAGTTGAAAGGCTTTCTAAAGAATATTGAAGATCGAGTGCAATTACAAATTCATACTCTTATATACTCAACTGCAGTAGATACTGTACTATGGGCATGAAGATAATTATAATTACTCATATACATGAAATTCTAGAATTGTATCTCAAGGTGTAATACCCCCAAGCTGGAAAGTCCATAGTTGCCAAAGAATCCATTTGACATGCAGAAAGTCGAGCAAGGCCACCATTGCCAAGGGCAGCATCTCCTTCCTGGAAACATTGGTTACAGTTAGCATAAGAAAGCGAAGTAGGGTACGATAAAATGTGGTAAACAAGAAACAACATATGATATTTAAACCAGGAAAAAGCCTGGAAATTCTTAAATCCATGGGTGAATGAGAAGAGGCCAACAGCAACCTCATCCCTATTCCCTGCTAAAAACACAACTTGGAAGATTGAGGTTGACAATGATGTGCCGGTAAGTCTTCACGATCTCTAGTATAACTCCAAACTTAACTCAGCAAAATCTGAGAATGTTTAACACTGTAATAGCTTAACCAGACATACGCTGGTCATTCTAGTACTAGTCCATTAACATATGCGAGTAAAATTAATTTTGTTTTGTTTGTCATTATCATTTCATTTTGAAAAAAAGGGAAAAATAAAAAAATAAAAAATAAAAAAGTTGAAGGGGAAATGAAAACAAACATAATCTCTTCAGTACCATAATTTATATATAGTATAATATAGATGAAGAAAATGACTAGAAATCTACTGAGTTAAATCATTCATGAAAGCTAAGATTGCAGAGATTAGGACAACTACCAAGTATGCACTAACCTGTTCTGCCAGAACTTCAAACTCAAAACCAAGCTGGCTCAGAGCATCAGCACATTGGTCACGGATACCAAGGTTGATAATACTATTTGACAAAGAACGGCCTGGTTTCAAATAAAGCTTTATATTGGCATTAATAGTCAAGAATCAAAGAGTAAGGACTAAAAACATGAGGGCAAATTCAAGAATATAGAACGTTCTCTAAAATACAATTATAGAAAATAACTGATAGCAGGGGAAGGACAACAAGAGACGATGGAAATGTGAGAAAATCAACAACAATGATCCTCAAGAGCATATAACCAGATTGAGTAACGATTAGATAGCAAACCAAAAGTCCAAAGCACTAGTTCAGTTTAAATGTAACCAAGAGTAAAATCAAAGCGTGCATAGAAAAAATATGAAACAATAGATGTGCAGCTGGAAAAATAAAAAGAAAAAATGACACACAGTGATGGGTCTTAAGTCTTTCAAACTAATTTGATCGACCAAGGAATATGAAACATGAACATGATTAAATTACAGTCCTATCAAACTGCAAGAGCTGAAACTTTAAGTAGGTAAAATATTGAAGTTCAAAACAATTGTAATGGAAAGAAGGTGATATATTTGAAGAGTGCCAGCTTTGCTATGCTTATGTATTCTCAAATTATTAAATATTAAAAGTATCATGATTTTGTCTCAAAAAAGGTTACGTGATTGAATAACCTTGATGTTTTTTTTTTTTTTTTTTGTATAAGGAAAAAAAAAAGGATTCAATTATTCAATTGCTAAAAGAATATATTAAAGATGAGTTCAACACTCATAATCTAGTGTCAGCCAGATGAAAAGCTGGCTATATCTGCAGTTGTTCAAGCTGTCAGTTGACAGTTATCTAACAACATCAGCTGAAAGATAACACCATCATACTAAAGGAATTAAAAAGAGAACTCAGAGAGAAGTTAGCAAACACTACATTCCATTTCAATGAAACATCACAATTTGACGTCTCTTAGAAGTCCTTAAAAGAAGACCTTATGGCTGAAACCATAGTTAGTTTTAATGAAAACCTTTTTGTCACATTACCAGATTCTGATAGAGAAAACGACACTGGAATTGTAAAAGGAAACTCTTAACTCAGAAAAGTGCATAAATACCCATAAGATACTCAAGTGAGAGAAAGTATACGCGCTTTGGATCTTTCCTCTTGAAGTGTATCTGAGTATCATGCCATCGTTCAATCAATCGATCTCTTATGCAATGAGACAAAGCCTACAAACACCACTTTTCAAAATTAATTATCAAATGATGATGAAAAGAAGAGTCAATTCAAGTACAAATAATTGTAACAATTTGCCAAAACTATTACAATATTACTCAAGATTTTGATGCTTTTTTTATTTTATATTTAGAAAGAATGACCCTACATGTATGTCACCAGACATGCTGCTTAGGAAAATATGCCCACAAATACTATGCAACAATACCCTGTTAATTATTCAAGGAAAAGGTCGCAACACAAGATCCATCGAGTAAAATTTACATGCCAATATTTTCATTGATATTTTAACAAATTAGAGGGTTTGAAATCAATACCAGAATAAATATGTTTTTTTAATACGTCATAAGAATATGACATATGGAGAAATATATTAGAACTGTCGATGATATATAATTTTCTTCAGCATTCTTGTATTGAACTTACTAAATTAAAACTTCTTTGAATGTGTGATATCTGTAGTTTTATTTTTATGTTTTCAGAACTTCGTTGCCTTTGAAATTTCCTTTGTTTCTAAAAATGGGAGGTTCGATAGGTATGTCAGACTAGACCTTGACATGTTGAAGGAAATAAAATCGATCACACATCAACTCAGAAACATGGTGGAGAAAATTGTGGGTCGAGCCTGAGTAATTGTACAATCTTTTCCTAAGATTGTTCAACTAGCACCTTGTCATTCTATACAATGGCAGCCATGAGCAGATTCAATGATACATTAAAAATATTTTTCCGAACTCCAATTTGCTTATCAACTCGTGGGTCAAAGCTTACAGCTTATCGTTTCTCCAAGAGAATGTCAAATCTGTGAAGTTTCACATGATTACATGTCTAAACAACAGGAATCTATTTGTTCCAGAAGTAGGCGCATTCTACTCCGGTACGAGAAAATCGCTACATCTTGTACCCATTCTTGAATTGAGTACTCGAAAATCTTTTTGTTTGGAATTTAAAATTAGCTAAACGGAATTACCTGGTAGGCTTCAAAATCATCAAAACTAAAGCGAGACCGGGCAACTGTGTACTCAACGTGATCGAGAATATCCTTTTGAAGGCTAACTGGATCATTTTTCAAGAACCCGTCCATCAACTCAAACATTCTTTCCGCCTTCGCTGTCCGATCCAGTGAGGAAGACAACAACCCAGGCTTTTTCACCACAATGCCACGAGTGGCAGGTCCGGTGGAGATCGTCAAGTCATCGCCACCGATCGCGTCCATCAGTGCCTTCTTGATCCTATCAATGCTCTCCAGATTTTCAATCTTATTGCCATGCGAATCGCTTACAAAGAACGTCTTGGTGAAATAGTCACCCTCGAACTCCACAGTAGCCTTGTCAATGCGCAAGCCGAGGACCTTGAAAACCCTGGTGATCACCTGAAGGAGACCGATTCGATTGCGGGCCCGAATCACAAATGAGGTGGACTCATCCTCCTCAGAGTTGTCAACTGATATTGTTGGCACTGCGAAAACAGTCTCACTAGTGGGATTAGTTCCATTAGAGGCCTGACATATGAAGAAACGCGAAGATAAATTCTTGGCGCGAACTGAAAACGGGGGGAAAAGAATGGTGGGGGACGAGAGGGAAAGGCTTGATCGAACCGGAACTCCGAGAATCGGTAACGACAATGCAGACATTTCAGAAATTCAAGCTCGGTTGCCGGATCGAAATGGCTGAATCAGTGAATTCTGGAGATAATATAATGATTCACAGCATAATTAACTTTAAAAAAATGTTCGTACTAAAAAAAAAAGATAATTTGGGAAAGGTTGTTGACTTTTAGACCGAATCAATTGTACACGTGTCAGTATTTTATGGTTTTGCTAGATCAATAAACAGTTTCACATCTCGTGTATTTTGACACGTCGATGAGGCCGTTGATCTGTCCATCTTACGAATCCCGTGGAGCCACGTGGTCTAAAGAATTTCTTAAATTGGTTAAATCTATGTATTTTTATACGATATTTTATATTATTAAAATATAAATTTCGAAATTTTTTCCATATTTATTTTTTATTTAATTGACATATATATATATATATTTTTGGTAGAATTGCTGGTCTATTATTATTATTTTTCTATTTTGAAGAATTTATAACCTAAAGCTCTCTGACATTTATCGACCGGGATTTTTGCCATCAACTTGCCGCCCTACGAAACGCTGCTTCTGCAGCCTTTCAACGTCTACCTGATTCAGAGTTCAGCCATTGCCTTTGCTGGAGGTTCTTCAATTTACCTCTCCCTGCTACTGCAGCTATCAATCTCTCACTTCACTCTAGCCAAATTCAGATCTGCATCCCGTAGACAGGTACGCCCCCCCTTCTGTTCGAAAATTTCTGTATGGGCTGTAGGAAATAACGGATGAAAAATGTTGGGGAAGGATTATTTTTCAGATTTTTATCTAGTTCTATGGAAGAAGAAAATAGATTCTGATACTAGTTTGTGTGCGACCGTTTTGGATTGGTTGGACTGTAATGACCGAGTTTGCGGGAAAATGTATGGGTTAAGAGATTGATGTAGAAATTTAAGCTGAATAGTAAAAAATTTACGTGATATTATTAAGACAAAAACGAATATCAGAAACAGGAAGGAGATGAACAAAGCGAAAATTAGAAACGGGAACATTAGTCTAACAGAGCAAACCCAGAAACAGGCCGTTCAAGGGCAAAATACATCAGTTGGGGCCAAGGACAAAAACTTAGGACTTTGACTGTGTTTAGGGTATTAATCCTACCAAGTGCAACAAGCCAAGAAGAGAGCTAACTTGTTTGTGGGATGAAATATTTCCAATGCTTAGAGAAAGAGAATGGGAGAGAAGGAGTCTGGGACGAAATCAATTGAGAGAGAAACCACCGTAGGGCTCAAAGACTATACTCGACCATAGCTTGCTACGCCCAAGATAAAGCCTGACCCTTTGAATTATGAAAAGAAGTGAAGCTAACCTATTAATTTCTCAATTAAAAAGGTTCTATAGAAATGAAAACCAAAACAGGTAGACTTACTCAACAGTGGAGTGATCGGTTTGTATTTTGCAGGCTAAGATGACTTCTGAAATAGTGCAGTTGTGGGATAGACTAACTATATTGTTTTATTTTTTTTTAAGTTGTAATGCCCAAGTAAAGGAGAGGTACATAAATGAACCAAATATCACATCTAAATGAGTGTGATCATAAGGATATGATGGATAAGAAATGTTTAAAAGAATATAGTTACTACCTATACCAACAAGTTGCACATTCCTTTTCGGTGGTTCAATCATATGAATCCAAAGTTAAAAGTGTAATTCTATGTTGGGTGATCTTTTAGGAATTTTCTTTGGAAACATGCGAGTGAGGACAAAGCATACTTAAAGAACCCGTGTTAGTTTGTGGGTATAGTTCTCACTCTTAAAAGTAGTTCAAGATAAGTAGGCAACGTGCTCAAATCGCAAGGGATGCAGGAGAACGTCGGAGTTATTAGGTGTCGAATCCAAATTCCAAATCTTAGCTCGAACCCTTGGCATGGAGCGTTACAAGAATAAACATAAGATGCCTTGGAGTGGGCGTGGGTGCCCCCAGGTACAAGGGAGCAAAGCTTTGATTCCCGGTTATTTATTACAAAAAAAAAAAGATATTTCTGTGGTTTTAATTCAATAAAATATCATTCGCTAGTTCCATAAAGTGTGAGTTTCCATCGGGTTAGTCTGAGAACTAAACAAATTTATCCCCATTTGTAATTCTTTTCCGGGTGTTTTACTACTTATAGTAGCAAATGTTTCCTTCATTAATGGTCAAGAAACTTGATACGTTCTGAAATGCTAATGCTTAATGTACAGTGTGGTAATAATGCACGTTGTATTCTATTCCCTAAAACAACAAAACGTTGGTGGTGTGAATCATTGGTTGGATGCATCTGTTGTCATCTTTTAATGAACTTCAAACTTCGAAGAATTTATATGCACTACGATTATATCTTTGCATGTGAAACTATGAACTTGAAAATATTGAAAAAGATTCATGTGTTCAGGTTCTCAATCGGAAGTTAGAAAGTCTGATGCTTTAAGAAAGAGAGGAACAATGGGCAGTAAAGCTATGTTTAAATGGGCAAAAACAGTCACACCTGCTCATGTTGAACAGCTAGTCCAAGCGGAACGAGACATAAACAAGGCACTTCTCATATTTGACTCTGCAACAGCCGAGTATACAAATGGTTTTAAGCATGATCTCAATACTTTTAGGCTCATGATTAGGAAGTTAGTTTCCGCAAACCAGTTCAGGTTAGCAGAAACACTTCTTGATAGGATGAAGGAAGAGAAATTTGATGTCACTGAGGATATATTTCTTTCTATTTGTAGGGCTTATGGTCGTGTCCATAGGCCATTGGATTCCATTAGAGTTTTCCATAAAATGCAGGATTTCCATTGCAAGCCTACAGAGAAATCTTACATTTCAGTGTTTGCCATTCTTGTTGAAGAAAATCAATTAAAATTGGCTTTTAGATTTTACAGGTATATGAGAAAAGTGGGTATTCCTCCTACTGTAGCTTCTCTTAATGTTCTAATCAAAGCCCTCTGTAAGAATAGTGGAACCATGGATAAAGCTATGAACATGTTTCGTGAAATGTCTAATCAGGGGTGTGAACCTGATTCTTATACTTATGGGACTTTGATCAATGGGTTATGTAGATTTGGAAACATTGTTGAAGCAAAGGAATTATTGCAAGAGATGGAAAAAAAAGGCTGTTCACCTTCAGTCATCACCTATACTTCAATGATACATGGTCTGTGTCAGTTGAACAATGTGGATGAAGCAATGGACTTACTTGAAGATATGATGAGCAAGGGTATTGAACCTAATGTATTTACTTACAGTTCTCTAATGGATGGATTTTGTAAGGCTGGTCATTCTTTGCGAGCTAGAGACCTCTTGGAGTTGATGGTCCAAAAACGCTTGAGGCCCAACATGATCAGTTATAGCACATTGATTAATGGACTTTGTAAGGAAGGAAAACTAAATGAAGCGTTAGAGATTCTTGACAGAATGAAACTTCAAGGTTTGACACCAGATGCCGGATTGTATGGGAAAATAGTGAATCGCCTCTGTGATGTTTGCAGATTCCAAGAAGCTGCAAACTTCTTGGATGAGATGGTCCTTTGTGGGATTACACCTAATAGAGTAACATGGAGCCTTCATGTCAGGACGCATAACAGAGTAATTCACGGTCTCTGCACTGTCAACGACTCAAATCGTGCATTTCAGTTATATCTCAGTGTCCTGACACGTGGTATTAGTCTCACTGTTGATACTTTCGATTCGTTGTTGAAGTGCTTCTGTAACAAAAGGGATCTTCTTAAAATTTCTAGAATTCTGGATGAGATGGTGATTAATGGATGTATCCCTGAGAGAGAAATGTGGAGTACCGTTGTTAATTTTTTTTGTGATCAAAGAAAAGCTTGTGATGCTATGAAATTGCTGCAACTTGAGTTGATGAATTGATCTCTTGGGTCTATAATATTTATTAAAAGTTGCATTTCATGAGCTCGTGTTCATTTTGTGTAGCTGCACCTTGAATTCTTTTCCTCCCTGGACAAATATGCATACCTTTCTTTTATTTTCTACTTTCCAACTTTTGTCCGCCTGAAAATAGCGTTAGCCAGCTCAACAACATTTCCAGACTTCTCAATGGTATTTGCTACATAATCATGGTGTCAATGGGAAGCCAAACAGAACATTGGCATACTAATTGGGATGATTTGTCTTGTTCCATTTATATCCTTACATTTAGACATTGTTGTAGCCTTGTAGGTAGCATTTGGTGTAGAGCCATGCGACTTACCACTTGCATTCACCATGCATGGTACGTATTATTAGCCTTGCTTTTAAACACCCACATCTTTTTTTAACTAATTCGCATATACATCTTTCTCATGCATTAAAGTAATTTGCCTCCTCTGCCTCTTTTTCCTTTTCATTTCCCCCTTTTTTCTCTATAGACTTATTTGTAGTAGTAGAAACATAACATGACAGACAATGCTAGACTTTATCATTTTATTACAAGTTACTTTTTTCATGGTAATTTGAAGGCTTTGTACATGTTATGGAACATTCGTGCTTTCACATTTTCTTTTAGCTTCGGCTGGTTGACTTTCCATGTACACAGAAATACTCATTAGCATTTCGGAAGAAAGTAAGGTGGCGTGCTACACTTTCTATAGGTGACTAACATTAGAATCATTGATGCTACACTAGATTTGGTGTTTCTATATTCTATTAAGTTACTGTTTTCATGATCTTTAATCGGTTGCCTTTGCGAAAAACAGCAAATGACTATTCATTTAAAATTCCATTGCTAGCGCTTCATAGATCCAGCTTTGTGAAGTCTGGACATGAATCCCATCCCACCTGAGTTTTATTCTATCGATTAATTAGCATCTCCCAAAAGTAGTTACAATAGAGTTCTGTTGAAAAACCAGGAAACTGTATTTTCTGTCTATAGGTGGCTCATCATTAAATTACTATGAATCTATGAACACCCCTGCATTCTGAACCGTATTGTATGGGATATGAGAAAGAAGTTGAGTTCATCGTGGATAATTGTGAACTTTTGAGCTAGATTTTTGCCTTTGGACTAATTCTATCAACATTAGCCCCAATTTTTACCTTACCATAGTACGCATTAGGAAATTTATGAGACTTAATTGTTTAGAATATGGTTATGATGATTTGAACCTATAACGTGTACCAAGATCATAAAACTACCAAGATGATTAGTCTGCTCTCTTTTTAGGAGGGGCAGGGAGGGGGTGATCATAACTAATGAACAAGCAAATTAAAGAACTTGGTCCAATGGTTGGATAGCTCCCATAACATGATCTATGAGTTTCATTGGCCAATCCGAGAACATGTAAATGTTACCAAGTTGACTCACCACAAACTAGCAGTAGCGTTTGGTGGTTGCAACAGAGACCGAGTGGTAGCGGTAGTGGGAGTGGGAGGCCTTCATTATGCGGCCATGTGCCTCTCCCTTACAAGCAACTTCCAGTATGTTTCTTTCTTTTTAATATTTTTGTGCAATTCTTTACAATATTCCCACTTGCAATAATTGACTGTCTTGATTGGTTTGCGCCTTCCCTATGTTGAGTGATTATGTGCCAAAATTGACTCACAACATTCTTGCAGATAGATGGTGTGAAGAGTGTGATGATGAGTTGTCCCGATGGCAATTTGAATGTGACCATCCTTCTTTGGCACACACAAAGGTATGTTAAAATATTTGTTTGGGCATTCCTTTTCTTCTCGCTTTTTTTCCTCTCTCTTTCTCTCTATGAATGGTAATAATTGGTAGACTCCAAAACTTTATTTTGATGTCAGCTGCCCTTTCTGATTGAGGCTTTGTTGGTAATGAGTTTGTTTGTTGCATTTAGCACTTTTCCCTCAATTTAAGGACTAGTTGGCAAGCCCAAAAGTGGGTATGATGACCTATTTTTTTTATAGACATTCATTTCATACAATCATAGAAAAGGATAAAGCCTCCTCCAGAATCATCGAGCATATCTTTTTTGTTATCTGCCCATTTTCTATCTCCCTGTTTTAGATCGGCTTTAGAAAGAAAAGCCTCACAATTTAAGATCTGGAGGAAAGTTAAAGAATTTAAAAGAAAAAAGAAGATTTTAAAAGGTTGAACTCATCTGAACCTCATGTTCTGTCTTCCAAGCCAGAGTTTGAGATTACTTGATTCTTGTGTTGTACAAACAGAGGCATCCATCAGTCACTTGCCCATCAAGGTTTTTGGATCTTTTCTTTGGTCAAAATAACTTTTTGGTGTACCCCAATTTCTGAACTGCCTTTGATTTTGACACTCCATTATCAAAAATATGCAAAATCTTACTATCCAATATCCATATCACATCATATCATGTTATGATGATTACGTTACAAAAATTAAAAGAAAAATTAGAAATAGAGTTTAAATCTAAGAGAAAGCGGTGGCATGCACCTGAAGAAAGGTGCGAGGAATGAAAGAAAGAGGAGAATTATGATTGTATTGTATGAAAACAACAAACTCAAATGGGTTGGGGTTGGGGTTGGGGTTGGAGCCACCATTATTGCCTTTACTGTTCCTTTTTAGGCCTAAATCAATCTTTACTATAATGATTCTGGCCCAATTTTCTGCCTCATACTTTCAAAATTACCCCACACAACTTCGCCTCAATGCTTTCTATAGCGATTTTGTTTTCGAATTTGATAGCGATTTTGTTTTTGATAGCGATTTCAGTTTTACTTTTTGAAATTTATGTTTATTTTCTCTAGAATCTAAAGAACTATTTGAATTCTCAATCAAAACTTTTTTTTTTTTTTATAAAAAAGTTAGTTTGGTTTGTATTTTTAATGTGTTAGTTCATACGTTATTTATTCATTTATTTTTAAATATTTAATTAGAATTTACCATTCAATTTGAAAATAGATTTAATTTCATTTCAAATAAATAAATTTATTCTCAATAGGACTAGAGAATAAATATTAAAAATTATAGAATTATAAAATAAAATAATATAATATAATATTAAAAATTAATATATTTTTTAATTAATAAAGTTCAATATAGTTTTAGAGAAATCTATAAACTAGTTCAAGTCTACGTTTTTTTTATTTAAACCAAATTCAGCTTAAAGAAAGGTATAAACTAGTTCAAGTTTTTATTTATTTGATCTTAATCTATGGGTCATCGGATTTTTTTGAACGTCTTTTTTATTATTATTATTATTATTTGTCCTATATATAAAGTAATAGAAAGTAGTTTGATAAGACTAGAGAAACTGAGGGAGGTCTAGGTCTTTGGACCACTGTTACTCACATCTCTATCGCCAAAAATAAAATAATTTTAAGAGCTTTGGTGCTTAGTTTTTAATATGACAATGACCCTTAATTATAAGAATGGTGGTTACAATTATACCTTTTAAAATGTTTAATTCAACCAATGAACTAATTTTTTTGCTTAAAACATTAAGTTATTTGAAATTGAAGTTGAAACATATATGTATATACATAATACTCGAGATTAAAATATTTAACTTTATGATCAACTAAAAAATAAATTAAGCCAAAGATCATTAAAAAAAAATTGTAATAATTTTATAAATTAATGATTTGAGTGAAAGTTTAAATTTTTTTTCTTGAAAAAGAAAACATGTAAAAAAAATTACAGTATAGTATTCCATCCACATATATATATATAAAAGTAAGTGAGAATGAGTGGAATTTGGAACCAGAAATATAATCTCTATCTCAAGTTTTGTTTAGTTTAGCTATTTTTTTCATTTTTCATTTAGATGAAAATTCTTCGAGTGGAGTGGAGTGGAGCGGAGCTTAGTCCGGCATATTAAATAGAAATGAAAAGAACAACAATATCACGTTGAGATTTTTTTTTTTTTTTAGAGATAATGTCACGTGGGTGTGTTTGTATAGTTGACATGGATCCCATTTTAGTAATTGACCGTAGATCTATAAAATCTAAATATTCTTAAAATAAAAAAATTCCAAAACATAATTCGAATGAAAAATATTGTCTTGTTTTTGCGTGCATCCTATAGAGCATGCCATTCCTCTAATTTTCCTCTTTAATTACATAAATTTTAGAACGAAAACATTTTTTCATTACAAATAATGATTATTTATTGTAACCTAAAATATAATCCAACTAATTTCTTTAGTTCACCCCAAACAAATATTTTTTTAAAAAAACGAATTAAAATTATAAAATAAAGTTCCAGTTTGATTCTTAATAAAATAATATTTATAGTAGTACTACTTAATAAAATAATATTTATAGTAGTACTAAATAACTCCCATTTTAAGAGAGAGTTACCGAGGCGGTCAAAAGAGGGAAGAAACTGACGCGACAGTTTTTACTTTTTTTTACCATTGGAAAATGTGTCGAAAAACAAAAAATCTTTGTCTCAAATTCTTTTATGATTAACTATTTTTATCCCAAAGAGGTAATATTTATTATTTAATGTTTTCAGTGTTGTATTTATTCACATATTTAAAAGAAAAAAACCTTGATAGAAATAGATAAGATAATTAAAATGATTGCCAAAAATGCTTTAGGTAAAAGTAAAGAAACAGGCGTTGAAAAAGGCAGTGAGCCAAATCTTTGTTCTCATTGTTCATCATCAAATTTACCGCATCTATTCACTAATTATCACTTCTTCTTTTTTTTCCTTTTTCTTTTTTAATCTCTCCTCTTCAAAATAGCTTTCACAATGTCTTCAACTCCAAGCATTCCATTCTATATATATATATATATATATTAAGATTTTTGTACGATAATCAGTATGGAATGATGAAAGTACCACATCGGCTAATTTAGGAAATGATCATAAATTTATAAACAAATAATACTCTCTACATTAGACGAAACCTTTTGAGAAACCCAAAGTAAAGTTACGAGACTTTATGCTCAAAATAGACAATATCATACCATTTATGGAGAGTTGTGTTAGTCTAATTAATATATATATATATATATATATATAATATTTTAAATTTTAATAGAAAGAAAAAAAAATTTAAAAGGGTGAGGCGACACGTGAAACTGCTTACTCCACGTTCATGAGGAAAGAGAGGTTAAAATATTTTTAATAAAAAATTAATTAAAAGATAAATAAAGAGGAATCTAATCCGTCAAATATACAGTAAGCTATCAACTCAATGCAACACCAGCCGTCCGATTGCATCCCAGCCTCCAAAGATCCTATGGTCACTTTTCTCTAAATCATATATATTTGGAGAGATTTTATATTAATTTATTAATTAATGTTAGAATATCAGACATTTTTTATATTAATTTTACTGTTCTTCTGAATTGAAAAAAAAAAAAAAGAGAACCCATGAATTTAAATTATTAACAATTGTTTTTCTTTTTTTTTTACAATGATAAAATTATTTTCTTACGATTTACTCAAAGGCTACAATTATGACGACGGCAATTATTTAAATCCTTCACCAGGGTAGAATTTTATGATTATTAATTTTTTTTTAAAAATTAAAGAAAAAAAAATCCAACTATATCAAATAGAAGAAGACAAAAATAATAAAATTAACATTTAATTCAAATTGTTACCTAACAAACCAAACAAGACCATAATAATTAATTTAACATGATACCCCAAAAAAATTAAATTCTCATCGTTACTATAACAAGCCGAACAAGACATTTATAATCAAATCAACCTGACACGTGGAAATTTTAATGCACATACTTATGTTTTACCAAATCATTAAATACAGCTGAAAGAATTCAGCCATTATGTTTGAACTAATTTTCAATACCTATTTACAAAAAGAAAAAAGAATAATAATTTACAATGTTTTTTTAATTAATCTTAGTTAATATTGTTTTCAGTTTTGGTTTATTTAGTCTATTTATTTTCCAAATATTTAGTCAATTAAATTTAGTCCAATATTTTTAAAATATTCAATTTGGTTTAATGTTGTCTATGTACTTACAAAACGTCAATTTTAGTTCATGTTACTTTTTAAAAGTTACCGTTTAAGTTTTTTCGTGTTAAAATTCTGTAAATAGGAATCAAAATAGTCCCTTTTTCAAAATACACTAATTAAATTTAATATTTTAAAAGTATCACATTTAACTAAAATTTAGAATGGGACCAATAAATTAAACAAAAAAAAACATAGAAAGACAATGAGATATTATTTAAAATAAAAAAATTAAAATAATAAAAATACTATTTTATTTGGTCTAAATAATACTTTTGAATTTTTAAAAATTTTAATAATATCCTTAAATTTTTAAAAACAAATTTACCATTAGTACTATATTTTAAAAAACACTTATAAAAATTTTATATATTTATTTATTTTAAATATTATAAAGTATTTTTGAATTTTTTTCAAAAGGTTCCTAACCGTATTTTTTTAAACATTTTTTTATAGTTAAAATATTTTGAAAGTTAGGGGTATTTTTATAACAAACTTATTTACTTTTTTTTTTTTTAATTTTAAATATTATTGAATTATTTAATTTTTTTAAAGGTATTATTGAAATTTTTAAAAATTTAAAACTTTGAGGTTTAAAATATTTTTGTTAGTTTATTGGAACAAAAAATAATATTTTTTGCTTATTTACATTTTTTTTTTCAGTTCCAGAATATATAAATCTGAGGAGGTTAAATTAGACTTTTCCATTTTAACCAGCAAATTTTGTAAATTTTCCAAGTCTATCCGTTCAAAAAAAAAATTAAAAAATTAAAAATTAAAAAATTAAATGTTCTTCATGCTCTCTCTAATGGCCGCTGTCTCTGGGTCTGTGCAGGAGGAGCTCTGAACCAAAGCTCTCTACCCTTTCTTCTTCCCTTAAACTTCTCCTCTCCCAGATTCATTCCCAAACCCTAAACCCCAAACCCCTCAATTTCAATTTCCACTTCCATTTCCATACACTCAGAGATCAGAGAAGCACCGCAGCAATGCTTCTCCTCTTCTTCTTCTTCTTCTTCTTCACCTTCCTCTCAAACCCTTCTCTCCTCTCCTTCTCTCTAACCCAAGAAGGCCTTTACCTCCACACCATCAAGCTCTCCCTCGACGACCCAGATTCCTCCCTCCGTTCATGGAACGACCGCGACCACACTCCCTGCTCCTGGTACGGCGTCTCTTGCGACCCTCAAACCAACTCCGTCCACTCCCTCGACCTCTCCAACACCAACATCGCCGGCCCATTCCCCACCCTTCTCTGCCGCCTCCAGAATCTCTCATTCCTTTCCCTCTACAACAACTCCATCAACATGTCCCTTCCCTCTCTTATTTCAGATTGTTCCAGTCTCCAGCATCTCGACCTCTCTCAGAATCTCCTCACCGGCGCGCTGCCGAGTTCGATTGCCGATCTCCCCAACCTTCGCTATTTGGATTTGACTGGGAATAACTTCTCCGGAGATGTTCCGCCTAGTTTCGCTCGGTTTCGGAAGTTGGAGGTTTTGTCTCTTGTTTTTAATATTCTCGATGGACCCATGCCGGCGTTTCTCGGTAATATTACGTCGTTGAAGATGTTGAACCTGTCTTACAACCCGTTTGCGCCGAGTCGGATCCCGCCGGAGTTTGGGAATTTGACGAATCTTGAGGTGCTTTGGGCGACTCAGTGTAATTTGATTGGGGAAATTCCGAACTCTCTTGGTCGGTTGAAGCGGCTTACTGATTTGGACTTGGCGTTGAATAATCTTTATGGTCCGATTCCAAGGTCGCTTACGGATTTGAGTAGCGTGGTTCAGATTGAGTTGTATAATAACTCGTTAACCGGTGAGTTGCCTTCTGGGTTTTCGAATCTGACCTCACTGCGACTGTTTGACGCGTCGATGAACAGTTTGACTGGGTCGATTCCGGATGAGCTGTGTCAGCTGCCGCTTGAGAGTCTTAATCTCTACGAGAACAAGTTTGAGGGGAAGTTACCGGAAAGCATTGCCAACTCGCCGGGTTTGTACGAACTCAGGCTGTTCAGTAACCGTCTCACTGGCGGTTTACCGCCAAATCTTGGAAAGAACTCGCCATTGAGATGGATTGATGTTTCTAACAACCAGTTTTCGGGGGAAATCCCGGGGGATTTGTGTGAGAAGGGAGCGTTGGAGGAACTTCTGATGATTAACAACCAGTTTTCCGGGGAGATCCCGGCGAGTTTAGGTGAGTGTAAAAGTCTCACGAGGGTGCGATTGGGTTACAATCGATTTTCCGGCGAGGTGCCGGCGGGTTTTTGGGGGCTCCCACATGTGTATTTGTTGGAGCTGGTGAGTAACTCATTTTCTGGGCATATTTCGGATGCCATAGCCACTGCGAAGAACCTTTCGATTTTCATCATCTCTAAGAACAACTTCACCGGCACATTACCGGCGGAGATGGGACGGCTGGACAATCTTGTAAAGTTGCTAGCGACTGATAACAAACTCAGTGGGTCATTACCAGGGAGTCTCGTGAATCTTGGGCATCTTTCGAGCTTGGATCTTCGAAATAATGAACTCTCTGGGGAACTTCCCAGTGGAATCAAGTCGTGGAAGAATCTGAACGAACTCAGTTTGGCAAACAATGGATTCACCGGCGAAATCCCTGAAGAAATCGGGGACTTGCCGGTTCTCAATTACCTTGATCTGTCGGGAAACATGTTTTCTGGGAACATCCCTGTCGGACTACAGAATTTGAAGCTCAATCTGCTCAATCTATCGAACAATCACTTGTCAGGTGAGCTTCCCCCATTTTTAGCTAAGGAAATCTACAGAAATAGCTTTTTAGGGAATCCAGATTTGTGTGGACATTTGGGAAGTTTGTGCAACAGCAAAGGTGAAGAAGCTAAAAGCGTAGGCTCTCTCTGGTTGTTGCTATCGATCTTCTTCCTCGCCGGTATCGTGTTTATCATCGGCGTCGTCTGGTTTTACCTCAAATACAGGAAGTTTAAGGCGGCAAAGAGAGAAATGGAGAAGGGGAAATGGACATTGATGTCCTTCCACAAGTTGGATTTCCGTGAATATGAGATCTTAGATTGTCTGGATGAAGATAACATCATAGGCAGTGGCTCTTCTGGTAAAGTTTACAAGGTTGTGCTCAACAATGGCGAGGCCGTTGCTGTTAAGAAGCTGTTCGGAGGGACGAGGAAAGAGGGCGAAAAAGGCGGCGATGTCGAGAAGGGTCAAGTTCTTCAAGACTATGGATTCGAAGCCGAAATCAATACTCTGGGAAAGATTAGGCATAAGAACATTGTGAAGTTATGGTGCTGCTGTGTTACAAGAGACTACAAGCTTTTGGTCTATGAATATATGGCTAATGGAAGCTTGGGAGATTTGCTTCATAGCAGTAAAAAAGGAGTGCTTGATTGGCCTACCAGGTTTAAGATAGCTTTAGATGCTGCAAAAGGACTCTCTTATCTTCATCACGATTGCACCCCTCCAATTGTTCATCGAGACGTTAAGTCGAACAATATCTTGTTGGATAGCGATTTTGGAGCACGGTTAGCCGATTTCGGCGTGGCCAAGGTCATCGATTCAACTGCGAAAGGGCCTAAATCCATGTCGGTAATCGCAGGATCTTGCGGTTATATCGCGCCTGGTTAGTAAATCAAATTAGTCACTGAACTTGGTCTGATTTAAAAACCAAATACCTTGGTTAATCCTCAATCTAATAATAGTCCTTTCTGGATCTTGCATTGCAGAGTATGCTTACACACTCCGTGTCAACGAAAAAAGCGACATATACAGCTTCGGCGTGGTGATCCTGGAACTAATAACCGGGAGGCTCCCGATCGATCCAGTGTTCGGGGAGAAAGACCTGGTGAAATGGGTGTGTTTCACATTGGATCAAGACGGGATCGACGAGGTGATCAACCCGAAACTGGATAAGTGTTTCAAGGAAGAAATATGCAGAGTGCTGAACATTGGGCTGCTATGCACCAGCCCTCTTCCCATCAACCGGCCATCAATGAGAAAAGTGGTGAAAATGCTGGAAGAAGTTGGGGCAGAGAACCAACTGAAAACCAACAATAAAGATGGGAAGCTAACTCCTTACTATTACCAAGATTCCTCTGATCAGGGAAGTGTAGCGTAGAACAAAACACAATGTCTTCCAATATTCTGGGTGGGTTTGGTTTGCTTGAATGGAAGAAGAAGACATAGGAAGCAGCAGCATTGTTGAAATCATATGTAAATTTGTTTGCTTTGCTGATACGAAGAATTGTAAGGTTTTTCTTTTCTTCAAGTATTTTTGAGAAGATCCAGAAGAGAATCTGCCTGTTTAGATGACATCAAAAACGTCCAAAATCCTGTCTTTTTCTCGTTCCGACAAATCTGGATAAGCTTAATTTATTTATTATCCACGGTTTTTCAATTAGAGTTTACAACGTTATTGGTTTCTTAAATTTAATCACGCTTATTCAACTAGTGTTTTTCAATGGTGTCGCATTATCATCCTTTTTTTACCCCCTAAAAATATTATATAATTTTACTTTGGAATTTGTATTTATTTAAATAGTTGTGAGTGGATATTTCTTTATTAATTTCACCCTGTTTGAAAATTTATAACTAAAATAAAAGTAAGAATATTATTATTATCATTTATTTGTTATTTACTGAAGGTCTACCGTCCTACTTTCAGCTTGACTTGAATGCACACTTTTTTGTATGTTAGATCATGCACATTACTTTTCGATTACATCATGACACTTGTCTATTTAGATTCTCGTTCAGGTCATTTTAAGTGCCTTGTGTAGCTAACTTGTTTAGGATCACAACATACTTTTTTTTCTTGACAAAACTAATCATATGATTTTCTCCGACTACGATCATGCCGTAGTTGGTAGCCTCTTCCCATCTTCAATTAATACCCCATTTTTTTTTTCTTTTATTTTGAAGTAAGCGACCTTTTCTAGAAGAATGATTTATTTCAAAACAAATAAATGGTTCACTTGTGTTACCTACTGTGAAGGGAATTATATGCCTTTATTTTTAAATATGGGACCCTGAAAATTAAAGGGCCCTGACTTGTTTAATATATATTATCCTAAAAATCAATTCTGCTCATTCATGTGGAAACTCAATTTAAAATTTAAAAAAAAAAAAAAAACCGTACAGATTTTAATTTGAATATCTTATCGGTAGATATTAGTTTGGTAATGGTTGGAATTGCACACTTAAATTCGACAAGTCTTTCGTGTCATTATTTTCATTTTTTCACGTAACATTCTTTCATAAATATTTTTAATTTATTATACTTTCTTTTAAATTATTGTTGGATAGTTTTAAAACATTTATAAAAAGATTTCCTAAAACCAAAAAAGTTCAAGGTTTATTTTATTTTTTTATTATTATTATTATTATTATTATTATTTTATAAAATTTAATCCAAGAAAAGAAAAGGAATGCAACCCAACAGGCCCACATTACCCTATTGATAATGGGCTTTTATATGGGCTGTGTAGGCCCAAGAGCAAGTTATCAAATATCAACCTCCAAAGAGAAGATTTCAATTCACCCATTTAAACATTAAACTTAAACTTCAAATCTAATTTCATCATAAACTTTTAATTTATCAATTTGAATTAATGTAACATTCTTAATTAAGGATTCAATCACTGTAATCACGAACTCGATAGACTCCTGCGTGTTCGTGTATTTAGATGGTTACTCGCGATGACAAGTGTGAGAAACATCTAGACTATGATGTCGTAGACAATGGAAGAAAAGAGTTGATGGACTGAATACAATCTGTTTAATTCTATATTTAATCTATTTTTTTTAAGTTACCTCGTACACAATATTAAATTAATGTGTAAATAATAGTTTAGGTTTGTGTAATGTAGGTCAATATTTTAACGTAGTACGCTAAATACATGAATCATCCTCAAATGGAACTCAATTGCCAATACTTAATTAACTTTGTAATGCGTTTGAATGAATTAGTCAACCATCATTTATATCAATCAACCATTATTTAAGGGTATGGCAGAAGTCAATTTAGTTTGTGTAATATTGAATTCAGTTGTCAATTTAAGAAATTTTGAAAAAAAAATATCAATTTTTTTTAATTCTTCAACATATCAGTTTGAATTTTGAAAATTAGGTTTAAAAATATAAAATTGATATGAAATTACTTTTTAACCATTAAAGACATATTTCATATTTAAGTTCGATAAAATGTATGCTAGGGAAAGGTTTTCATACCCTTGTAGATGGTGTTTTGTTCTCCTTTCTAATCAATGTGTAACATCACAATCCTCTACCCTTTTTGGGACTAGCGTCTTTACTCGCACACCACCTTGTGTCTACCCCCTTTCAGGAAACAACGAGAAGGTTGGCACACTTCCAATGTCTGGCTATGATACCATTTATAATGATTCAGACTCATCGCTAGCTATGATACCACTGTTACACATACAATTTGAGAACTCGTTGAACTTCGACAACCCAATCCATATATATATATATTTGGGTTGAGAAGAAATTTTAGAAAACTAAAAATTTAGGTCGGTTTGTGGGTTAATATTTTTTTATCGGATCAATCCAACTAATCAAAAAATAGGGTTACAACTCAACCTAACTCTACCTTACTCTTAAAATGATTACGAAAATTAAGAATATAATGCAAGGTGACTTGTAGTTATTAATGTAACATATATCGTAAATAAATATGATTTTTTAAAATAATAAAATAAAAAAAAAGAACAACCCGATAATCCAATCCATCCCAATGAAAAATAGAGGGTTGGGTTGAGTTGTGAACTTTACTTACATTCTCGAGACATCAATCGAATCAATCCAAACATTCAAACTAAGTTGGATCTAAAATTGAATACGTGCAAGTTATGGTATGGTAAGCAATCAATTTTAGGCATGCCACTAATAATAATAACCTCCAAACATTAATCACGCCGAAGCCTAACATTCCATAAATCCATTTTACATTATTTCCACTTTTAAATTCCCCTAAAAAAAAATAATAATAATAACAAAAAAGGTGGTATTAAAACAAATTGGACAGGATGAAGAAGGATACCTTGCTTGAGGTGGAGAAGTGGACGTAAAGGAAGAGATATAGAAGTATACAGGTTGGATGATTGGAGGTCAGATTATTTGAATACTCTTTCTTTTTTGCAGTCTTTTTTACGTAATTTCCTCCCCCTTTTGTACATTCAATATTACAATAGAAGAAGCCTTTCATCTTACTCCAACTTTGACACTGCAGCTGCCTCCCCCCTCTATCCCCCATACCCTAATTACAATAACCCACCCTTCTTTTCATCTAAAAGATGGTGAAACTCATCCCTCCACTTCTCTCAAAGAATCCCATTTTGCCCCATCTCCACTCTTCCCCATCGCACAATGTTCTCGAACATTATTATGGGAAGTAGTAGTCTCATATCATTGTTAGACGAACACGACTCTCCACAATGGTATGATATTGTCACACGACTCTTCACAATGGTATGATATTGTCCACTTTAAGCATAAGCTCTCATGGCTTTGCTTTAGGCTTCCCCAAAAAGCCTCGTACCAACGGAGAGGAGAGTGTATTATTTGATTATAAACCCATGCCCATTCCCTAAATTAACGGGACATTTCCATCCAACAATCATGACTTATGTAGAGCTCCAAAGAAGGAGAGAGATACTCTATAGTATACTTTGTTTGTAGTAAGGATTACTGAGAGAACTAATCTCACATTGGCTAACAAAGAATCTCAGTAGAGGTGCTATAATGTATGTTTTTAAAAGAGAGGATTGTCGGAGATTATTGAGAGATCATGAGTTTATAAGTAAAAAAATACTAAACTAAAATCAAAGACGGAGAGAGTTTATATGAATCATTTCTTTTTTCAAAACATATTTACAGACTTTAAAAGTCTTATCTTTTGAACCAAAATTATTGGTATATAATGAGTAATTTGATGGTGTCATATGTATGTGTAGATACGCAAGCATGAGGAGACTTGACGTCGAAGCAACCTTTTTCCTATTTCTAGAAAACTCCTTTATTTTTTTGTTTTCCTTCTTCTCTCCTTCTCTCTTTTTACGTCTAACCTAATCTCTCTCAAGTTCAGAGCTTGGAAGCAAAATTAATTCATAAAAAAGAAGGAAAATTCCTTCCCCCGACATGTCTGAACGAGGTGGTTGTTGTGTTGGGTGTTAAAAGTTGAAGAACACAAATAATAGGCGAAGCCAAAGCGGAAGGAAGTCAATCATATGCTCCTTTTTGTTCTTATGTTGGACGGGGGATTAGCTTAGCTTCCAATAATAAACACAAAGCAGCGGAGACATCATGAGTTGGTGCAGTGGGTCGGACGACGACGAGTCGTCTGCCTCTCTTCACCAATTAGCCTCGGTCGTCCTCCCCGCACCCCTCCGATGCCCATCCTGTGGCCATCCCATTCAGTTGCAAGACCAGGTACGTCTATAAATTGATATCATACTCATTATTGATGGTTTAGTTGAATGAATTTAAATGATGTTGAATTGAAGGCTGGGATTCATGATCTTCCTGGGCTACCAGCTGGAGTCAAATTTGACCCAACCGATCAAGAAATTCTCGAGCACTTAGAGGCTAAGGCCATCTCTGATGCCCGTAAGCTTCATCCCCTTATTGATGAGTTCATCCCTACTCTCGAAGGCGAAAATGGGATTTGCTATACTCACCCTCAGAAGCTTCCAGGTACCGTACCATCTTCTAAATTTTTACAAATTTAATGGCTTATTAAATACCAAATCCAAAATTTTAAAACTTATTAGGGACATTGTTATAAATATAACAAAATTTTAAAATTAAATTAAAATTTTATTATGATGTTTGGTTCTTTTATTATTTTCTTCCCTTTCAAAACTATTCAAATATTTACTGTGATCTTATCATTTTTAAATTTCAAACTCTCTCATTGAGTTCATATGTTGGACGATGGAAGTCCCACCTCAGTTATTTTAGAGAATGATTATGGATTTATAACAAAGAATACTCTCTCCATTAGTATTAGAGGCCTCTTGAGAAAGCCGAAAGCAAAGCCATCAGAGCTTCCACTCAAAAGTGGACAATATCATATCATTGATAGAGTAGTGTTCGTCTAATACACTAAATTTTGAGTTAATAAAAATAAGTAAAAAATGTTTGATACTTGGGCAGGAGTAAGGAAAGACGGGCAAATCCGGCACTTTTTCCATCGACCATCGAAGGCGTACACAACCGGAACAAGAAAACGCCGCAAAGTCCACACCGACGAGGAAGGCAACGAGACACGTTGGCACAAGACGGGCAAAACCCGGCCCGTTTTGGTCGGAGGCGCCGTGAAAGGATTCAAGAAAATCCTTGTACTCTACACCAACTACGGCCGGCAAAGAAAGCCCGAAAAGACCAACTGGGTGATGCACCAATACCACCTCGGCAACAACGAGGAAGAAAAAGACGGCGAAGTAGTTGTCTCCAAGGTCTTTTACCAAACCCAGCCTCGACAGTGCAGCTCCACCACCACTAACAACGCCCTCCTCCAATCAGAAATCAAATTCAAAACCGCCGCCGCCGCCACCAACCACCACCACCACCCAGATCCCTCCCCCGCCACCCTTGTCGATTATTACAACGCCGCCTCCACTAATTTCATTAGTTTCGACCAGCACTCCGAATCCCCCGTACCTCAGTTATTACCCAATTTAGTCCGCACCGGCGACGGTTCTTCCTTCATTCGGTTCCCGCCGCCCGACACAACCACAAGAAAACCCGACAGGAAACTCTGACATATCCCCACTAAAAAAATTTCACCCAACAGAATTTCGTAACTGCAATATTTGGTGGTTGGTTTCTTTCTCTACTCATTTTTCCTTCTTTTTTGGGTAATTTTTTTATATTTTATTTTATTGTTGTGATGTAACAATCGAATAAGTTATTATTAGATACGAGAAAAAAAAAAAAAATGAAGTAATAAGATAAAAGGTCGCTCGAGAAGGACGAGAAACAAGAAGGGGGAAAATAAGATGAAGATCGGCGTGTATATATATACATATGTGTGTGTATATATATATATATATATATATATATATATATATATATACTCATTTTACGTTGAACAGCGACAGTTGTTATGAGATTAAAAATGTACAAAGACTGCTAATATGATCATAAGCTTCTTACCATGTATAAATTAGTTTGTAAATCTTTTGCTTATTAACTTTCTAATTTTCTGTACTCTTACTTATTATTTTGTAACATTGCTTTTTTTTTTTAATCAATTTCAAAATATTTTAAAAAAAGTAAGTCAGAAACTTGAGCATATTGTCGCTCGTATAAGTAGTGACTCAAGTTTTAATCAGCGGACTTACTAGCAGGTGTTGCACATTTGTGTTCTAAGTCTCACATGCCCAACTCAGTTTACATTCAGCTCAATCAACTCTAACCAGGCAAGTGCTCCGGTCGGGCTCGATTCTCTGTCCACATGGTTCGGTTTTCGTTTTGGACCGGTTTTTGAACACTCCTCGACCGATTTAAACCGTTCGCCTCTTTTCCATTTCCATTTAATATCAAATCACAAGATTTCAAACATCATTTTCATTTTCTGGGTTTCTGGATTCCCCGCTTGGGAATTTGGCGGGACAACTAGCAGCACGGGCCGGTCTGCCCTCTCCTTTTGAACTTCGCTATCGTTTTTGTGAGCAGTTCCACCAGAGGCCGGCAAAGCAATGGAGAAACCTAGCAGCGGCGTTCGAGGGGCGATCGAGGCGAATACCTTGGCTATTCTCGACGCATCCGAAGCTACTAAACACACTCGAGACGCGGACGATGACAGTACGATCTTCATTTTAGAATTTGAGTTTTGTTCATTTCTGTTTGGACTCTGAAAACTGCTCGGAACTATGAGAAGAGCAATCGATTTTCTTCTGATGATCTGGAGGACTCTTTAGTGAATACTCTTTGTGGAGTGTGTTTCAGTTGTGCTTGATTTGAAAATAAACCTTCTTTTCAATGGAAGCCCTAATGTATCAGTCGGAAGAAAATTACTTGTTTTCGTTTTCGTTGCATTGATCAAGATGTTCATAATCAGGAATTGCTTTTCTCGAAGCTGTTCGTGCGGCTTCACTTTTGCCAGAAAATAAATCGCCACCGACACTGTAAACTTCTTCTTCCTGTTTCAAATCACATATTGAAATTGTAATAATAATCTTCTCTAACATGCTGACCTGACGTTGTAATTACGTGGAATTTTGTCACGAAGCAAAATGTGTGAAGCAATTTTCAAAATCTTGAGGTTCGGGAATTCCCTCGAACTGATTACAACAAGTTGCCAGCTTTTGAACGAGTTAGACTTGGTACTCAGAGCTATCCCTTTTCCATATATCGGTTTGTACATAGCAAACTCTCTTTCTCTCTCTGCATTATGTGTGAGTTTGACTCTTTTATTTTACTACAGGAATTCCCTAGAGTGTATATGACGAATGCCAGTGATTCCAGTATGCCCCATGAGTTAGTTGTGCTTCAGGAGGTATTACTAGCATTACATTTTTGTGTGTTCATTCTCTAAATCATGTAAGCGTGATACTTTGTTTTCATTTTCGAGTAATTGTTGTGTTTCTTTTGTAGGCTTGGAGTCCATTTGTTCTAGGCACTGACATTTCAGATAGTGAGAGGGCAACCGCAAATGATCTCACTGGCGGACTAATTGATCCCCCTGTCAGTTTTGCCTTCCAAACTCCCCCTATAACACTGTCTGCCTGATTGAATGATCTCTAGATTGCACCACGTTTACTGATATAACTTATAAGTGCTTGTCATCTAGTTTCTCTTCTTTCTTTTTTTTTTTTCAGTACGAAAGAAAGTTTAGATTGAGCTAGTTGACTATGTACTGTAACTTCGAAGTATTGAATTGATATGCTTATGGAATTCATCCTTCCTGCATGTACTATTCAGTCTTCAATGAAATTTCTGTGGTGCGCAGGGTTTTCATCTACTTCTGCAAGGCCTTGCTGAAGTCTCCGATTTTGAAAATTTCCAAGCACCAGATACCAAGGTTTTCTCCTTGCTTTGTCTTTGAAAAGAGTTAGTGCAACCACAATTATGAATTCACGAGGGGACCTGAATATAAGTTATTAAAATATGAACTCCATGGTTTTTTTTTTCCTCCTTGCAAGTGATAATATAACTTAAAAGGGGATGATTGGAAATTTAAGCAGCTTTAATCATTTCTCTAGTCTCGTTGCCAACTACTTTTCTTAAATTTGTTGCAGGTCCTAAGTAACATGTTATTGTTTCATTATCTTGTCAGTGTCCTTGAAGGAGATTTTGTGCCTCGAAACCAAATGTACACAGGTAACCTACTATGTCCATAAGTCATCCCCTCGTAAAAGGCTAGGTAATTAAGAAGTTTGTTCGCATGCAGAAAGCATGATCTGGAGCTTTGTACGGGACTCTTCGCTTAACACAATTCTGGTATGATGTCAACAATTTTTACACCCTGCTGTAACACTATTATTTATGATACACATGTCGATTCTCCATTTTATTGTATTGCACTTACAATGGAAGCTTCTTTTTGGTCTACCAACTTGCATGCTGGAAGCCCCTATTTTAGTTGTATTTAAATTCTATTTCTTCTTTAGTGTTCAAGGAAAATGAACTACAAAGGATTAATGAAGGATTGTGTGACTACCCTGTGTGGGTTGGGTCAATATCTTGCTGAATATGACAATGCTGTCCCATATTCTGGGACTTCTATGGTGAAACAACATGAAGCTATTGATACTGCTTTGGCCACTGCGTTTCTTCATTTTGGAAGGATAACATGTGCTGCCACGCTGAAACTCATGGTAATGGTAGGTATTCTGGCAATTTGGTCATCCAAGTATTGCTATTTTTTATTACTGCTCTGAATGGAGAACTGGTATAGGTAATGGAGCTTGATTCCTCAAAAAAGAATGCGGATATGCTAGGTCATACTACAAGGGCTGATGGTGTGAGGTACTAGTTTCTTTATTTTCTTTTTCCTGCAGTATATGCTCTCTTCTTAGAACAGGGATTATTTTCTAAAAATATTTTTGGTGGGATTTCAGAACCCCGCTCGCAGAGATTATTCAAGATGAACTGACATATGATAAAAACATTCTGTCACCATTTCTTCAGGTTGCATCACCAAATTTTATTCTTCTCTTGCTTGGAACTATATGCTTTTCTTAATTTATCCAATCAGTAAGAGTGAACCATATAGTGGCAAGTGATAGAGAAACATTATACAGCCTGTTTTCCTTGCATGATATTCTGAGTCATGCATAGGTTGTGTAGACTGGAGGTTCATTTGTCAACGCAGCAAAAATATCTATATGCTTCCCCTGTTAACTTCATGATTATTTTCTCTTACTAATGAATTTCCTTGTCAGTTTGCATACAACTTTGTCAAGGCTTTTTCACCTTATTTTTAGTCCTATGCTTCAAGTTCTTCAACGTGTTAATAGTATTATGATCTTGTAATTTTTTGTTTGCAGGCCTTCAAGGACTCAAAATGGAAACTGGAAATAATCGTGCAATTTTTCTGGAAATACATCTCCAAGGTATATCTTTGATCTGCACCGTCAGAGTAACTTAATAATGCTCCTACTCGGTTATTATAGATGTATTTGATTATATTAGCCCAAATTATTTCTTTAAGTGTCTGCAATAATTACCGAGTATAATTTCGATTGTACTGGTGCTGTGGCGCATTATCTAACATACACACACACACACACACAGTACATAAAATATTAAACAATACAGCTATTAATGTATTTTGCAATTTGCAGCCTTCTGTTCGTACTAGGAGGTCTAATGTTCCTGCAGAAGATGCAACCTTCTCTGGAGTATTGAAGTGTATTTCAAACAGCTCCAGTGCTAAAAGTATTACTAAGAAGATTGGTGCACATGCAATTCATCTTTTATTAGCACATGGTTTTCAGGTGATTCACTTCTCGTCACATGTATAACAAACTCAATTGTAATTGGACCCACTGCAATGCTGCTAATGGTTGCTTTGATGACTTTGCAGCATGTTTGAAATTCTTATTTACAATGTTGACAGCTTCTTGTCTTGTCGGTGCTTTCTGCTTGTAAAATGAGATAAATTTCATCAATACTTAGTGAAAAGGTTTTTCATACTAGCTGTTAAGGACCCATTGTGGGAACATGATAATCCATGTTCTATTGACTAGTTCTTCATGAGTACTTGAATGAGATATAGTTTCTCAATTTTCAATTTATGCTAAATATCTGTTGGATTATTTTAAAGGTTCACATATCATTATAGATTTATAATCATCGTTTTTTATTCAACTTCCTGAACTTTTTGGTACTAAATCTTCGGAAGTGATAACAAGATCATATATAGATGTGTGCATAGGCCTTCGTGCCTCTTAATTACGAAGAGTATTGCTTTGTAGTGCAAATTAGAGAGTACAAAAATACACTTTCCATGGTTCTTTACCCTCGTAGATGTGTTTAGTGTGCAGCCAGCTGATTGAGAAAACTTGGGTTGCCTCTTTAATGACTGTACTTCTTTGAACCTTTGGGAAATTTGAGTGGGGGTACTTTTTATTATTTCGTATACGCTCTTCAGCCCTGGAAACTTCTGGTTTCAAATGGTCACCGTCCCTACCCTGAAAATCCTACTTCTGGCTTTAAACTTTTTTAGATTTTTGGTGGACTGAAGAGATGGTTGGGGATTGGGCAAAGATTCCAGCTTCATGCATCCCTTAAGGCAGTTATTGCCAACACTTAAAGCAATACGCTCTCTTTTATTTTTATCTTTTGGCTATTTGGAGAGCTTTCATGTGTTCTCTTAAACCTTAACGCCTAGCATAGACCTTTCAGCAGATGTCTTCCTTATCAACATTATGATTATTATTAGAGGAGGGTGGGGTGGGGGGGGAGAAAGTACTAAGAGATATAGTTGCTGCCATGCACCTTCTGGATTAAATGATTGTCTTATCGTATGTTATGTGTAATAGCTTGTAATCTATTGGCAGTAGTTAGTAGAAGCCATAATTAGTTCGGGAACCTTACTGAGTTTGGCCATTATTCTTCAGGCTTTTCTGTTTCTCTCCACTAAGCAAATGGGTGAAGGCCTCCCCGATTCCAAAGAACAACTGGCGGGCGGTTCGGTCGAGGAAACTTGCAAGAATTTGATATCAGTTTTTAATTGCCTGCGGAAATTGGACAAGTAAGTTTCTCATCTTTTATCTTCTACGGATTCCATTGTCTTTCTGTCTCCATGTTATTTGGCTGCATTTTATTTATGACTTGTCAAACTTAATATATATGTGTGTGTGTGTGTGTGTATCTCGGCCAATATGTCTACGCTTAGACGTTTGCCTGCCCACGGGCAAGCTTTATATTTCACGTCAGCATATTTCTGCCAAATTAAGGAACCATTCCTCTGATCTTTTGGTATTGCCGCTGGAAGTGAATGGAATTCCACTATCCATGTGTCTCTCCATGTCTAATGCACGACCCTTGCAAGCGTGACAACTGAACGTCAATTTGTAGTTTAACTTCAAATTTCATTGTATTTACATTGTCGTTCAACATGTTTATTTCTGTTTTTGTCGATACTGGAAAAACCTCTGATTTATATGCTACTACGAGTTTCGGTCATGACAATTTGGTTCTTGTCTTATCCTTATAGACGATGACTACAATCAGTCCTAAAACAACTATATGAGACCTTAATTGCTATGAGCTCCATGAACCTTGTTAAATCTGGAAACTGAAGGTCCAAACAACAGAATTGGTAGGGACAAGGTGGAGTCACATTTAACACGAGTGAGAACTCTGAAAAATATATCTAGCATCACTGCTATCTTAGTTGTGGCTATTTAGGTTCTCCTTTCTTCCATTTTTTTTTCAGTGCAACATGTCAGAGTCGAGAGGATTGAATCTATCACGTCATGATCTAGTTATTTTCAAGTTGGCTTTCGAGGATGTAGGTTGATTTTTCTAACTTGGGTCTTGACTTGTTGCATCACATATACTAAAATCTTATGAAGTAGATTTTCGACTTCATGTCTACCCTTTCTTAAGATAAATGTCATAACGCAGGCAGTTGGAAATTTCCTCGTGTGCAAAAGAGGCCATATTTGTAGCTGCAACAATCCTCTCCAGAAGATCATAAGTCTCGAATGAAATCACTTCTTGAGATGTTTGCTCTCAGAGATCTCATAATATGCATGGTCAAGACCTATTAGCAGCAGCAGCGATCCTCTTGTCGAAGGCAATGGTAGATGAAGAGAAAAGTAATATTTTGAGATATTTGGCATAATGAAGATGTGTCATGTACAGGTTAGAAAATTCCCATTTCAGAGTTTATCTTAACTAAGTTGAGTAGATCATATAGCATTAGTCCAATGTGCTCTGCCCACTTGATTAGGATATTCAATGCTCATCGCACATTCAAGAGTACGGATATTTTATACATTAAAAATATTTGGCTTCATGCTTCATAACGGGTTTATTTTACGTGAGCTAACCACCCTCCAAAAGTCTTTGCAGAGAATACAAAGACAACGATGTACTTTATTTGCATCTTGTAAATTAGTTCATACTGGTTATTGAGTCTGGATTTTGCTGATGTTTTGTAAGTTTAAGCTAAGAGGATTAGAATTGAATAGGTCTAAAACCAATCAAGGGTTCTTAGCAAAGCCTTTGCGGCTTGCTCTGATCTCTGAAATCGAAAGGTACGAGAAACAAATTTCGATATTGTCATAGGAGTAAATCAGCACACAACCCCACGGCCAACTGGTAGAAATTAGTAGATAGCACCAACGAAAGGACATTTCCACTTATTAGATGAAAAGAATTCTGTCATCCCATCGAGCAAATCTTCAGCTTGTAAGCCGACAAAGAATCGCTGCCAGATCTTAAATTGTAGAATTCAATAGTAACCTATTAGGAGCCTTCCGAAGCTTCAACCATATTCCTGAAATGAAAGTTACGAAAATCACTGTCAAATTACCATTTTCCAGAACACCCTGCAGCTGGCAGAAGGGCTCATAAGCTGGTTGAGTTGCTTACTTAGACGGTTGGGACTCGATCTGCATTGTGACTGGGCCATCATTCACCAAATTGACCTTCTCAAACATAAGTGACCAAAATATCAGAATTTTGTAATCCAGTTAATAGCGAGCTTACTTGGAATTCAAAACTGAGCATAGTGAGATTACCTTCATCATTGCTCCAAACACTCCATCTGCCCACAGGAGAAGGGAACATAGACGACATTCAGAACACTCTTTGGAAGAGACTGAACTTGAAATTAGGGGAAGGAAGAAGAGCATAGATTACCTTTTATCGCATCTGGGGTGTAGTATTTACCGAACCTCTCGACCACAGAAGCATAGAAGGGTTTGGCTCTTTGGGGAGGCATTGCCACATGAAAGTCCGGCTTGTTGCCCTTCAACATTCCATACAGTGTAAACTGACTAACTGGTTGCCATCCACCGGGTATAGTTAATAAGTGGATTGACTCTATCTAACTCACAGTCAAGGAACAAAGTTTTTAGAGAACCTCGTTTCACTTACCTAATAGAACCTCGTAGTTTTTCTGCATTACCTGCAACAAATATCAAGGAAAATGGTAAAGCAAATCATCCCGAAGCTTTTGCTTTTCGGAATAGGGAAGCAAGGAGTGTATATATAGTTATTACGTTTAAGTCCCAAGCTTTGCCGGTACTCTGATTTGGAAACAACCTCATATTTAGGACCTTACGGCATCTGAAACCCAATTTGAAAAGGAGGAAGTAGCTTTGTGATAACAAAAGATGCTTTCATCGAGCATGGAATTAGTACAGAAAAGAGAGACGGGAAGAGTAGATTACATGTATTCGGCGTCGGATTCGGAGTCGGAATCATGAAGGCCGACGAGCACGAGGAGGCCCGGCCCAATCTCTGAAACGGTGCGGCCATCGACCTGCGAAATGCAGTATCTCACCCCGGCGACTCAGAAATGCATAGAGAGGGAAAAAGAGGGAGAGATAAGAGACCTCGACGCTTGCAGAGGCGACTCTCTGAACAACAGCTCTCATGGATCTAATCGGCTGTATTTTCCTTTTGTTGCTGAACACTGTGGTTCGCTTCGTACCTACGCTGGCTGCGAACAATGGCAGGTATGCTACGCTGTTCATTCTTGTTCTTGGGATTTTGTTAAATTGTGGTGAAAATACTCAAAATATTACTTTTTATATTTTTTTTTATATGCAAAAATTGGGAGTAACAAACATTTGGAGCTTTTTTTAATCAATCTTAAAACATTTAATTCTATTTATTATTTTGAAAATTAATTTATGCAAACCAAGTTTTTTTTTTCGTTGTAAATCCTTTATTTTGGAATCATCCCACATGGAGATGATGAATCTAAATTGAACTTTTGCATAGAAAATGACCTATTATATACATAAGTTTGAAATTTGAAGATGAACATAAAATTAAAAGTTAAAAATCTATATAATTCTTAAAATTTAAAATCTTATTAAACACTCTTAAACTAGGATTAAATTGATTTAAATTCATTTAAATGCGGGGTTCCAAACTTGTTGGGGTAACCAGATCTCCTTCATGGGTGCCTAACAGGCTTCGGCCCATCACTTTTATCATCCCTCTGCAACACGAAGTTGTTTATTGGGTTGAAGTCTTCCATTGGGTTTCAAGCTGCGGAGCTTCCACTTGTTCGTACGTTGCTTGCAGTCATGTAACATTAACGACATTGTTCTTTAAGCTCATATTATCTCCCAATTTGCACACCTTTTTCTTAATTTCATTTCATTCTACAATGCTACCATGAATTGATTGATCTATGCATATCATCACTCTTCTTTCAGTTTTGATGCTCATTTTTTTTTTCATTTAAATTTGTTAAAGTATATCTATATATTAATGATTATGTTTCTATAGTGATTGATTATTATTAAGAGTACATAAATGTATAAAAAACCTTAAAAACCGTGAGAGTTTAAATCATAATCAAATGTAACTCTCCAGAACTAAAACTACAAATAAATATTTGAATTTAAAAACCTTAATTTGTATGTATGCATATTTTTTTTGGGTACAAACAGATTCCAAATCTCTCTTCTAAACAAACATTAACCTACTTCCCCAGCTATTACAGCTTCAAACTTAAATCGATGCCTTCCGCTTCGGCTTCGGCTTCGACTTCGAATCCAGAGCCGATCACAATTTCTTTGTTACCCTTTAACTTTGATTCATATAAGGAAGAGGAGGAGGAGTTAAATGTAACTTTGTTGTAATCTGAGGCACTTCCTCCATCTCTATACTGTGAAGCCTCCGTGGTTTCCTTCAAAATCATTTCTTCACATGTTAATTTCATAAAAATATCATCAAATGGGTCGTAGTATATAGAAAATAAAATGAAAAGTTTCCTTGTTGAAATTTTGTAGCTATGAGTTGGGTGTTTGTTTTTGGTTGGATTTTAGAGATTTTGGTGTTGGATTGATTGGATTTATTGAAATTTGGTTGCCTAATTAAGTTTAGGGTTTAATGGATGGAATTCAAAGCTTTCCCAAGGTGGGATTAATGAAATTAAACAAAAAAAGAAAGTCAAAATTATTTGTTATGAAGATGAACATGATGAAGATGGATGGATGGATGTTTCTTACTTGGGGGTGATGGATATTGAATGCTGCTGCAACTTCATTTGGAGCTGATGAAGAAGATCCCAATGCCATCAAATGGCTGACTTCTCCTGCTAATTGGTACCTTTCACTTCTTTTGCTGCACCTCATTAACTCCCCTCCAAACCCCCTTTTTGTACCTCTTTACACAAATTCAACGTCAAATTCAAACCAAATCACCAATAAATTATTGATATGAATCTATTTTGATAATTTTTTCTAAATTTTACATTATTATTTGCAAAATATTTTTGGGTTCTAAACTAACATTTAAAGATTTAACCAAACAATAGCTTTCTTCCGTTATATTTTGTAAAAAGATTTGGTTTTTAATACTGTAGCTGTGTCTATGAACACTTTTATTAACCAAATCTACCGAAATTTTTCATTAAAATAATAAAGAGTTCCGGAAAGAAAGAAGAGTACCTCGAGTTTGAATCGAGATCGAATGGAGAGCGATTCATGTCCATGGAAGAAGACGACGACGATGAAGACGACGAAGAAGACTCTTTGGTGGCCATGTTTGTGAAAAATGGAGCTCTGCTCTCAGCATTTGGATCCCTATGGCCTTCGTCCAAAAAGGGTCTCACCCTCTTTGCACTTACCATCTGTGAATTATTATCATTATTAATATTATTCACTTTAAATATTTTAAATATTCATGCATTTTCTTAATCAGCCTTGAACAAATCATATCAAATCTTCTAAAAAAATTAGAAAGATTGATATGTTAATTAGCGAATATAGTGTCATTATTCTCTTGTATCCTAATATAGGTCCCAAAATTATGTATTTAATAACAAAGATGTTTAGAGAAAAATTTAACCATAAGCTTCGAGTTTTTAATTCTATGATTGGAAATAAAATAAATATTAAGAAAAAAAGAGGTGAGAAGTAATTGCCTTTTGTTGTTCCTCCGGTGAGGTCCATGTGTTGTTGAATTGTGTTGATATTTGGCTTGAAGGGTGCTCTATTTGACGATAATATCTGGCCGCCGGCGATGTGGCAGATCCTGGAATGATATTCATCTGAAAAAAGTTGGGAACTTTTTGCATAAATTGAATATATTTACATGAAATAAAAAATAAAAATGAAAGCTTTATGAAGATTTTGAAATTTAACGTTGCCTCACCATTGGATTGTGAGAGGAGGCAGAATATTGAAAAGTAGGGAAAAAATGTGGAGGCAAATTGATTTGGGCGTCGGATTTTCTGGTTGTTGGAAACAAGGGTTTTTCAACGGCGGCGGCGGCGGGGGTTGGGGTTGGCAAGGCCGGGGGAATAAAATCAAGAGTTGGGAACAAGGGAAGATTTGACCATGAAGCGTAATCGCGTGTGAGCGGTGGTGGAAGAAGTGGGGGAGGAGGTGGGGGTGGGGGAGGGCGGGGAGGGTTTAAGGAGGAGGGAGTATTACTCGGAGAGTGGCGGCGGCGATGTTGGAAAAAAGAGGGTGGTAGGGATGAAATGTCGGCTTGATCTTGGCCGCCGTTGCCGTTGCCGCCGCCGTCGCCGCCTTCTTGCTCCTTTAAAATCTTCTCAAGCTCTGCAACGCCAGGTCCTCTCCTGGGAATACGGTGTCGTTTGGGTTGGGTTTTCTTCATGGGCACAGAATTTCACATTCTTGGGTTGATTGGGCTGTAAAGAAAGAGCAGAAAAAGAAAAGATTAAAGAGAATAGGAAGAGAAGGAAATTGGGCGTTGCTTATATAATAAACAGGGAGAATCCAAAAATGGTGGAAAAAGATTATGAAATCTTGGGAGAAGTGGAGGAAAAGAGCGAAAATGAATGAACAAGAATCTAGAATTTCCAAATAAACAGAGAGAAAAATCTGGAAAACGGGTAATCAAAATAAAAAAAAAATAAAAAAAAAAGGAATTGAATTGGCACCAAGATTCAGGGAAAAGGAAAATCATTAGTGTTGGATGTTGGAGGGAGATAATGTATGAAGGGAAGAGTTTTTGAAAAGCACGGAATTTGAGGCCTTTATTCACATCTTCTCCCCAGCTTCCTTCCTCGGTTTCATCGCAACCTTTGATTCTCTCTCTCTCTGCTTCTGCCTGTTCTTGTTCTTGTTCTTGTGCTTGGTGGGTTTAATTCAATTCAATTCACATCAAATGCCAGAAGAAGAACAAGAAAGGGCCATTAATGGAGGAGGGGGAGGAGGAGGAGGAGGAGGAGCTCAGCTCACGCATCTGTTCCTTGCCCACTCTGACTTCAAATCTCAGAAAATCTTTGCCATTTTTATTCATACCTTTTCTACTGTTTTTTCAATCCCTCTCTCTTACTCTTATTGCATGGAATAGTTAAGGACTAGGTCTCTTCCCTCCCTTTTTTTTGCCATTTCAATATACTCAATATTTACCTGCCCACACACAACTTATACATTTTTTTTTTTTGTCATTTGTATTTAATTCAAATAAATAACTGAGAAAAACTTAAAACAATTCATAATAACTTATCTATCTTAGCAATAAAGAGCACTTTCCTGGTGACACAATTGTAAGCTTTTTTAGGAAACAAAGAACTCATGTTGATCTGTTTGTGGGAATAATCTTGGCTCAAACAATTTGAGCATGTCTCAACTAGACAAGTGAATATAGTTATAGAGTTAATTGAGTGCTAAATTTGAATTCTGAATCTTAATTGGTATATGATAGATTAATATATATACATATTTAGCATTAAAGAAATTGAATTATGATAGATTAATATATATACATATTTAGCATTAAAGAAATTGAATTTAAGATTGATTATTTCGTATTTAATTGATGATTTATTTGCAATGAAATTAGATTTGAAATAAATTTGAGAATCTTGAGAATTACGATGTTTTTATATATGGAAGTTTAGTGTTTTTTGAGGAAAATATATGGAAGTTATGAGGAGCTAGCCTGTCCACCTCATCTAATACTCAACACCAACACTCACTTTTGGAGTTTGTTTCATATGTAGACAAATAAATATTATTTAACATAAAATGGTGATTAATAACAATAATTAAATTTTAATATCATTCAAAACTTATTTAAATGTTGTTCAAATTATTTTGGTTAAAAAATAATTTGAATTAAATTAATGAAAAAACAAGTTTATTAAACCTTTTAATTGCTCATATAGCATTAAAGCCCTACAAAAATAGGCAACAAAAACATATTTACCAATTAAATTTATTTTCTTACCAAAAAATTAACTATAAGCTAAATATATATTTTCGTCTCTTCTCTCAATTTTATCTCTAATATGTAAAAAAATGTTTTGAAATTTAATGGAATAGTAGAATATTAAAAATGGGAGCAGTCCCACCATAACTAATTCAATGGAAGATCATAGGTTTATAAGCGAGTTATACTATCTCTATAGGTATGATGCCTTTTGAAGAGCAAAGAATATCATACTATTGTGGAGATCCATGATTCTTAACATTGATATCGATAGGGTAAATCAATGTCAGATTGCGTTAGGTGAGGAGGTGGGGGCTTCTCTCTCTTCTCTGTTCTTCTTCGTCGCACCAAAATGGCTTCACACTTCACATGGCCTATCGCAGACACCCAATCTTATCTAATCATCAACAGAATCACACCACACTACCATCCTCTTTCAAAAATCCCCGAATCTTTTTTTATTTTATTTTATTTTTAAATTTTAAAACCAAAAGGAGTAATTAATTAAATCTGATTTTTCTCTAAAAAATCTTCTTTTATTTTATATCATCACAGCTGGGTTTACTCTAAAACATTGCATATTTTAATGTTTTTTTTGGGTTTGGAGAATCATACACAATCCATATTCTATTTTTAATTTAATTTCTTAATCACCCATCGGATTTCCTTCAATTTACTGCCAAATCAAAACATTGTATTATATTTAGATATAAAAAACTTGTAATATATGTTCAATTAAGCTCGGAATCGTGGAAGCATTAAACTGAAGTCTCATAACACATCAAGTTGACCACTTTACAAATGGGTTAAATTATACCAAAAATAAATACATATCGAGTAGATGTCAATTATGCTCTTGAATTTTGAAATGTTTCGTTTAAAAGAGAGGCCGTTTGAGTTTTATATACTAGAACAGTTCATGATCCAATAAAGGGGAAGACGGGACGCAATCAATATAAGGTGATGATGATGATATGTAGAAGTAAAAATAGCAGCGCTGCAGCAATGGGTTCAGTGCACAATGAAGCAGGCGACAGTCTGTGGATCCAAAATAAATACTGAAACTCCGTATTTGAATAACAGAGTTGGATATTATTTAAAAATAAAATTAGTAAAATAAGCAAAACCAACATCGTCTGGTCCCGTCGCTCAGTTGGTTAGAGCGTTGGTCTTATGAGCCGGAGGTCGCGAGTTCGAGCCTCGCCGGGACCAGGACTTTACAATTTATAGAAAATAGAGGGAGGGGGGAGTGGTCCATGAGAGAGAAGGGAGAGAATATTGTGTTTGTTGTTGTGTAAGAGAGAGAACTCAATAATTGAGGGTTGATTTCCAGAAGAGAAAGCCAGGATGAAGAGTGTGAGGGAGTTTCAGACTGTTTTTTTTTTATTATATGGTGAGCATATTAAAAAGCTGCTGCCTTCTATCCCCACTATCATCATCATCATGAACACATAATCCCACCCCTCATAATCTCTATTATGTTAATTAATTCTCGGTTTTATAGATTAAATTATTGGTTAACAAACTGAAAAATCTATTAATCACCTCGAGACATATTTTCGAAAGCATTGATCTTAAAATAATTATTCCATTGACACAAATTGCTCAATCAATATGAAGATGATAAATACATTTTGGATTAATGAACTGAAATTGAGTGTTGGTTGCAAAATATGAGAAAGCAAATCCAAAAAGAAAAAGAATAACAAAAGGGCTATTGTTTCTGATGCAATAACACCGTCAGAAGCCACCTCTGTGACTTGACTTCAATGATCCGGCGGCGCGTGAAATTCTGAGAATCCATCTGAAACAGATGTTTCAACAAAACCTAATCATTGCATGTCAATTCATAAGCAAACCGAATTTCTGGAGAACAAGACATAATGATTGGACGGGAAATAAATAAATGTGAGATTAAATCACTTTTTTAAAAAACTGAATTTGAATTTAAACTATTTCTAAATTACGACGGTCGCCAAATTCACCTTTGAAAATCATCCAGCGGCTGCTATTCCCACATCGGAAAGGATGGTAACCCACTTGTTGCATTGCTCTGACTTGAACACGGTGGCTGCATGCCGAAGAATTCCGCCGGCGTGACATTCATTATCATTGGACTCAAAACAGAGAGGTTGCCCTGTTACAGAATCACACAACTTCATTTCTGGCAACTTTAACTGAAAACAAAATTTTCCAGAAAACAAAAACAATAATCGAACATTTTGGAAGAAATTTTCAAGTGGGTAAGCCACGAATTGGGAAGAAGAAGACGACGACGGAACGGAAGAAGGATAGAAGGGAAGCTACGCTTGCCGTCCTCTGTTTCTAATGGTCGAGAGAGGGCATCAATGGCGGATTTGGCATTCTGAAGAAGCCAGTCGATGGCTTCAGTTGGTCGGTTATAGCCAAGGCGATCCTGAATGTCGTAGAATTGAATGGCGGTCGGAGCCGACAGCCGGAGCCTCCTTGCTCGGAGGCCTTTTGAAGCGTAAACCTTGCCACTGCCGGCGCTCGAACGCAAGCGACGTTCTTCCATTTTTTTGAGGGAGGAAATTAAAATATCTTAATTAATTGAATTAAATTTAAACTAAATATGGTTTTAGAAAGGTTAATAAATACTTTTTCTTCCATTTTTTTTGAAAAAGTTAAATTTGAAATTTGGTATTTAAAACAAAATCAAATTAGTAAAATCCCCAATTGGTCGCATGAAATTTCCAACCATATAAAGAAAGGAAAGGGGAAAAGAAACGGCAGCCTGATTCTCCATGTCCATGGCCGCCAAAAGCTCTGGAGAAGACGTTCTCCAGAGACTGCAGGCTTTGGCAGAACATTTCCGCACAGGTAATTCTTCTCAGTCTCCGACGTTGCCGCCGCCAGATCCGGCAGCAACCCAACTCACCAACCGTGCTGCTGTTCTCATCTGCCTCTTCCTAAGCGACATTGGCGAACTCCGCGTGATTCTTACCAAGCGAGCCTCTACGCTTTCTTCCCACTCCGGTCAGTCTCGCTCCGAAACCCTAATTCATCTTTGTGAAATTGAAATTTCTTTAAAGGACAATAGAATAGGAGAAGGATTAGATGATTGATATTTGGGATGCAGGGGAAGTCGCGCTCCCCGGCGGAAAAAGGGATCTGAGTGATGCCGATGATGTTGCGACGGCATTGAGAGAGGCAGAGGAGGAAATTGGCTTAGCCCCTTCTCTTGTTAACGTCGTCGCTGTTCTCGAACCATATGTTAATAAGGTTCATATATACCTTTTTGTTTTTACTTTTGAGCTTAGATTATGTTTGTCCATGAACCATATTCACTGCACAATCCATACTTCGTTTTTGTTTATACTTTTAACCCTTTTTCTTTTATAATTTTTCTTATTTCGCCTGATCATAACATCAAAACTGTACCTCTCTCCAGTTTCCATTTAACATTGTACATTTTGATTAGATAAAACATTTGGTTGAGGGAAGACCATTTGATTGAAGGTGTAGGCGTTCTTTTGGTTTAACCACAAATTACTTTCCCCAGGTCTATTGATTCTGCAAGAGTATAATTTTTATGTCACATTTTGCATTTTTTTTGCTGCTAATTCTGACCATTTCTGCCCGTAGTTATCTCTTGTTACTTGTGCATTTTCGGATGGTTGCGAGTGAGTCCCACATTGACTAATTTAGGGAATGATCATGGGTTCATCAATAAGGAATACATCTCCATTGGTATGAGGCATTTTGGAGAAATCCAAAGCAAAGCCATGAGAGCTTATGCTCAAAATGGACAATATCATACCATTGTGAAGGTTCGTAATTCGTAACCATGTATGTTCTGTCTGAGCAGAAGGGTATGACTGTAGTTCCTGTACTTGGGCTGTTATCTAGGAAGGAAGCATTCAAACCCACTCCAAGTGCTGCTGAAGTAGATGCAATATTTGATGCTCCCTTGGAAATGTTCCTCAAGGTTTATCATACTTGTTTGATCTTAACTTTGATTAGACTAATTGGTTTGGTTGGTGACATATTGAAGTTGGCCCAGGATGAGAAGAGAAGAGCAGTGGAGAAGGAATGGATGGGATATAATTATCTGTTACACTTTTTTGAGTATGAATATGAGAATGAAAATTGTGTGATCTGGGCTCTCACTGCTGGTATCTTGATCAAGGCAGCTTCCTTGGTGTTCCAGCGCCCACCTGCCTTTCTGGAGCGGCCACCCAGATTCTGGACTGCTTCTGCTAATGGCAGCCAAACTTGAGATTCTCAGAAGTGAAGGTATTTATTGTACAATCTCATTGTGTATTGTTGCAACATTAGATGTTTGTCATTTTGTAGGGAGGAGTAAATATTATGCTAAGAGTGTCTAACTATGAATGCATCTTCTATTGTTCCAATTACAACTGAGCTCTTGGTAACTTTTGGAGTTATGATGTATTTCAGTTATGTTGACACTCTGAGCTGTTGGTTGTCCCAGTATCTTGGATAAATTATTGAATTGGGCCACCCCCACACACATAACTTTTGGATGTAGATTGAAGAAGATCATATTTCCTTAGTATCAACTAGACACAAATTAGAATTAGAAGTACATTTGTAGTTTCTCTCATATATATCCATAGATGATAAATAGTCACCCACTGGTCTTTCCTATACCCTACCAATCTCAATATCCTACCAATCTCAATATCCTTGTAAAAGCTATCTGTAATAGTCCAAGTTCATCGTTAGCCGATATTGAGAGGTTTCTACCTCCTTATAAAACAATGTTTCGTTCTTATTCCCAACCGATGTGGAACCCCACACTCCACCCCCCTTTCTGGGCCCAACATCTTTGCTAGCACACTGCCTTGTGTCCATCCCTCTTTGGGGGTGTCTTGCTTTGATATAGTTTGTAACAGCCCATAGGTGTCTTGCTTTGATATAGTTTGTAACAGCCCATAGCTTTGATATAGTTTGTAACCGCCTAGGTCCACCATTAGCAGATATTGTCTTGTTTGGGCTTTCCTTTTTGAGCTTCTCCACAAAGTTTTTAAAACACATTTGCTAGAGAGATTTCCACGCCCTTATAAAAAAATGATTCGATCTCATCATCAACCGGCGTGGGATCTCACACCCTCCTTTTTCTTGTCACTCACACAGAGAGCTTTTAGCTCTGGGCGTTAGTGGTGAATAAATGGGTCGCAACTTCTTCCTTGACATAGTCAGAAAGTTTGGTCTCTTCAAATGATTTTATTTATCCAAAAGTAGACCCTCGTGAATGGATGATATACTGTTTCTAAAGTGATTATCCATTCTAATTGTAATTAACCAAATGTTAATTGAGTAAAAGTAATCCATCCATATCCATATGCCCAAACTGAATACGATTAAGACAATTTATTTAATGAGACGGCGAGTAAGTTCAGGTGGAAACAGCCGACAAAACCGCCTTTCAGTACTTAAAAACAAAATTGGAGAACAGAGAAGAGATACAATGGAATCCACTTCGACCAAGGAAGCCCCCTCACCCTCCCTCCACCAACCTTATCCTTCATCCACCACCCCCAACCTTAAAAAGAAAAAAAAAAAAAAAATTTACTCTTAAAAGCTTTCATGATCGGTGAGGTGTGAATAGACGGTTTTCGTCTGTATATTAACACGATAAAATATTTTTTGAATTATTTTATAATTGTAAATAATGTTAAAGCTATTTTGTGTATATATTTTTTAACACAATACCCACTGTGTAAGCTTATTGATAAAACTTTTTAATTATTTAAATGGTTAAAAGTTTCCGTGTATTTTTAAATATAATAATAATGATTTTTGTTAAAAAAAAAAAAAAAAAAAAAAAAAAAAAACCCAAACAATAGTATAAAAGGGAGAAGCGAAACCCTGAAAACGTTACCTCTTCTCTCAACACTTCTCTTTCAATTACATCCCATTTTGTAAAGAAGAAAAACAAGCATGGCCCATCTGGGTTTCTGCGTTTTGATCTTCATCCTACTCGTTTCACCTTCAACACTCCAAGCTCGTACCTTGATTGCTCCAAAGAACTCAAACTTCATAATCCCAATATCGCCCATCACCAGAATCGCCAGATTCTTCGCCATTCCGATCAACCCGAGTCAGAGCTCAACGAAATCAAACCCAGCACTGACCCGAATGGCCACCGAAATCTCTCGACTGGGGAATGAACACGCCAAGAAATTTGGCTACAAACCCACCCGCCTCAGCCCCGGAGGCCCCGACCCCCACCATCATTAGCAACCATCCGAGTAAGGGGTGTGTTTTTCTTACTGATCTCTGAAGCTCATAGAACAAACACCCCCACGTTGCAGACGGCCCCAAAACACTTCATTTCGCATAACAAAAGAATTGGGCATTTCCAGATTGATTTGATTGAAGAAACAGCGAAATGCCAATGCCCAATCATCAATACATGCTCTCCACTGAGACCCACCTCTGGATTATGGGTTTTTTCTGGTTGCCCCAATACAACAACATCATATCTCAAGGAAACCAGCTGATCCACCTTTGATTTTGAATCATCCCCATCAATAAAATCCATCTCTCCTCTGTTTTTTCATCTCTAAATTTCTATATTGCGTGGCTTACATTCAAATTTTTAGAAATGCAAAACAGAGAACGCCATGGATTAACTCAGATAAACAGCACTCGATAGTAGAATGAAATTAATTAAAATCTTACTTGGAAGTGGGGTTGCCTTTTTATACACTAATCGCCTTAATTATCTGAGATTTGTATATCTGATTAACGCACATAATCCAACCAACAATATTCCTTCCTTTTCACTTTATTGCCTACTTTTTCTCCATTTTCTATTTAAATAATCAATTTATATCAAACACATGAGATTAATGATATTAATAATTCAATAACGTAAGAACATTTCTTCACATTTTACCATAAAGATGAATATGGTATATTTAGTGACGTGGGCTTAATCGGATTAATTAGAGTATAACTTATATAGATGTCACATAGTGCGAAACTCATTAAAAAAATATCAAAATTTATCCTATTTTTCATTAAGTTTATTATGATCGTACGCTAATTTCTTTTAGCATAAATATTCTTTAATGAACTAATAATTACATAGCTAACTAGAGATGGTTTTTGTGAATTAATTAATAATTAAACTACTTTTGTACTAATCTCATTTTATTTATTTAATTTTTAAGATATATTAAAAGGCATTTATGTTAACCGCCGGCCGCCCAGTCTATTTTCAAAAAGGAGAAAAAAAAAAAAAAACCGACCGACCAATGAGCAGCCAAAATAAATATATATAAGTTGACGAATGAAGCTCTCCAATTTTTGTATTTTATTTATTTCAATCGTCAAATGTCTTGCCTTTTTCAAAAGTTTATCTAATTTTGTTTTTTTAAATTATTTAAAAAAAAAAAATGAAGGGGAGGTTACATTAAAATTTTAAGTTAGTTGGGTTGGTGGGACGAAAATAAATATTAAACTATTATAATGTATATCTAAAAGAAAAAAAAATGCAGCCTAAAAATTTTGTGAAGATGCATTAAAATATGTTTTGTTTTAAAAATCTAATCTTTTTGTTTTGGTTGACATTAAATAGAGTTTCAAAAAAGGAAAAAAAAGAGGAAATGGTTAGCCTAAAACAGAAAAATGGGTTTAAATTAAAAGTGGCGTGGCTATTATAATAAAAAAATGATTTATTATCATATTTAAAAAGTTTTAGTTTATATTATCTACCTGAATTTTCAATATTCAATTTTTTTTTTCAAAATTCCAACCCTCTTTTGGGACTATATGAGTATATGAATGAACTGAGACCGTATCTGAATAAAAGCGATCATAATGATAAGATGACTAAAAAAATTTACAAAGAATTGAAAGTTAATTGTGTATATTAATAAGGTGCACATTTCTTTTTTGTGGCTCAATCATAAAAATTCAAATTTTCTAAGGATTCAGGTGAGTGAGAACAAAAGATGCTGGAATGACCCATGTTATTGGTTAGTCTCGATTCTGAAGTAATGAGTAAATAAACTGACCATGTCGATAAATTGAAATAACAAAAGGAGTACACAGGTATGAAACTAAAGTCAACAGGTATGAAACTAAAGTCAGCAAAAGAGACATTAATGTTTGAATTTGGTATATCAAATCCATGATAAGCTTCACCGTTAATTTGGGTATGAAACTAAAATCTTGAATATTAGATTAAAAATTAAGCTTAATATTATTCACAATATCATAATTAAGTTAATTATAAGAATGAATATGTAGACATGTTTTAATCTTTAACATTGTAATAAAAAGTAGATAGAATAATAAAGCAATGGTAAAATCTGGACATCCATTAACAAAAAAATAACATTATCAACTCCATTTTTAGGATCGAAAGCAACACAATTTTAGAATATTGCATGCAACGCCCGCAGGTTCTAACTCTCTCAACACATGTGCTTATCCATTTTATACCTAAAAACTTTTAATTTAATTCATATGTCACACACATTAGATCTTATCCAACTGATTCTTCTTAAAAAAAAACCACCCCATTAAATCAAAGATTAAACTAGCAAAATCCCACCTAGCTTTATTACCCAACTTTGGTAACCATCTTTACAATTAGTTAGTACGAATCGTGGTGAAAAGTTTAAAACTTATCCATAACAAAACGAAGAACATTTGATCGAAAACATGTGTTTTACCTCGTTGAATTATATCAATTTGGATTGAGTTTGAAGATGAGGAATTAAAATTTAAAATAAGGAAGAGATGGTGTATTCATACTCCCCTCCCTCGTTAGATTCTTTGTCTTTTCCGATGCATCAGCCCCACTCATTGTATCAAAAGCCAAACTACTTCAAGTTATGCGTCACATTTTGGATTTTTTCATCCATTTCCATCCTTTTAAGAAAGTTGTATACATTGGTTGACAATATCTCATTTTTATTTTAAATTTATTAGTTAACTCGTAAACATTCTAATACGTAAAAGAGATTTTACATCGGTTGTAGAGGAGAACGAAACGTTTTTTTGTGTGAAAACTTCTTCTTACTAGATGCATTTTAAAAATAAGTTCATATAGAACAATATCTATTAGGAGTGAGCTTAGACAATATTGACTCAAAATGTTTATATCATTTTCTTAATTCTTAATTCTTAATTCACACCCATCCTATGAATGGGAGGAGGTAAAGGCTATAAATAAAAATGGGATGATGAGAGGGAAGTGAAAGAGGCAAATAGGATCAGAATCAGAAATGTGGAGGGCGGTGAAGTTGTTGATTATTATGGCATGGGTTGTTTGTGGGAGGTGGTGGGTGGTTGAAGGGCGGCGTTTGGGTAGAGATGTAATCCGGAAAAGAAGCGTGAGGGAAATGGTGGAGGCCTTGAATGAAGCTGCCAAAGGAGTTGGAAATGAGCGCCGGGCAGCGAGATCGAGCCCCGGAGGACCTGACCAGCACCATCATTAGAGTCTTCACAACATCCTCAAACCATGTTTGACCTTAAATTTGAAGCTGCGTTGTTGAGTTTTGTCTTTTGTTTTCACCGCTGTTTCCTCCTCCTCCTCCTCCTCCTCCCACGTTGTCGCTTAATAATAAATGATGTGTTTAGTTGCTTCAACTGCCAAACTTCCTTATTCAATTAGTCAACTAACACCAAACACCAAGTTTTAGCACTATTTTACCTAACATTTTGTGGTAATATCCATCATCATATCTTTAACGGTCCGATGTTTTATTTTATCAAACTATGATCAAATTGATATCTATACGATAAACTAAGAAAACGACTTTTTTAGCACAACAACGTGGAGGTTGTCACGACCGTACCTTTTGTACTATGCGGCGTCATGATCTTACAAACTCGTGACAAGTTTTAAGAGGAATTCAAGTCCCATTTACATTTTTTTCTTGATTTTACCGTTTTGTCAAACCTTAGGCAAGATTGTCCTTTGCCGATCCAGCTTAACTACTCATGCGTAAACTAAGCTTGCTTATTGCAACTCTACCTAACTTGTCTCTACTCTAGGCCAAGTCATTTGACTCGACTCACGCTACATCTACTCTAGGTCAAGTCTTTTGAATTGTTGAGGATTATTAGGAGTGAGTCCCACATGGATTAATTTAGTGGAAGATCTTGGGTTTATAAGTGAGGAATACTATTTTCATTGGTACGAGACTTTTTGGGAAGCTCAAAGCTGTTGGATGATGGAAGTCCCACATCGACTAATTTAGGGTGTCATCATGGGTTTATAAGTGAGGAATACTACCTCCATTGTTATGAGGCCTTTTGGGGAAGCCCAAAGTAAAGCCATGAGAGCTTATGCTCAAAGTGGACAATATCATACCATTGTGGAGAGTCGTGTTCGTCTAACAAAAGCAACGTCAATGAGAGCTTATTCTCAAAGTGGACAAAAAAGGTGTATCAACTTTGAGTAAAAGCGAAAGGCTTTGGCGTCGACATGTCGTTTCCCACTCCTTAGAAATCGAAGCCTGTGGATTTGCTATGGCTGACGAGACACTGCACCTTACCCCAAATTTTACTGCCTCTTCTATCATAATACTTCCAATTTTTCTTTGCTGTTTAAAAGCAAAAAAGGAATTCCGGCATTTGTTTCATTCCGAAAATATTATTTTAAACCTCCAATTAAATTTTTTAAAATTACTTTAATTGCTGATTGGATGGAAACGTGTTCTACTGCTCCACTTTGCTGGAGGATTCAATATGGAAGCTGAGAGATCAGATTCTGCCAAGCTCACCAACCAAAAGCTGTCGGATGGTCTACTGCTGACTGCTGAGTAATAAACACTTTGCCGCAAACTCAAAGTGAGATCCCTCTGCCGTAGTAGAGGGTATCGAAACCTCTACTTAATAGACGTGTTTTAAAACTGAGAGAAACACTGGAAAAAGAAGTTCAAAGAGGACAATATCTGCTAGCAGTGAACTTCAATTGTTATAAATGGTATAGAGCTGGACAACATGCCAATAAAGAGATTAAGCCTCGAAGGAGTGGACACGAGGCAATGTGCCAGTAAAGGCGCTGGGTTTCGAAAGGAGTGGATTGGATGTCCCACATTCATTGAAAAAGGAAACAAGCGTCAGCAAGAACGCTGGCCTCAAAAGGAAAGGATTCCGTACCTACATAAAAAATGTTTCATTCCTCTTCAACCAACGTGAGATCTGCTAACATGGGTTGCTACAAGCGGTGGACATAAGTTATTACAGAATATATATGCAACGGCCCAGATCCACCGCTAGTAGATATTGTCCTCTTTGGGCTTTCCCTTTCAGGCTTTAAAACACGTGTGCTAGGGGAAGGTTTCCACCTCCTTATGAATGGTGTTTTGTTCTCCTCTCCAACCAAACACCATTTACAAGGGTATGAAAAACTTCTCGTTTTAAAGCTTGAGGGAAAGCCCAAAAAAGATAATATTTATTGGCGGTGGATTTGTGCGGTTACAATATACGAAGTAAGGGAATTCTCCCATGAATTCTAGTGAGCCTATAACTACTAGTTCAAAACCAAACATTAAACGTAACTTCCAAATTATAGGATGTCACAGCCATGCATTGAGAAATTAATATTATTAATGGTGAGACATTTTTAGTACAAAGAAATCAAGTTATTTTGTTATTTGTTTCGTTTGGCTATGATCATTTTTTCAACCATTAGAATGCAGGTAGATGAATAAATTTGACACTAGTCAATCCAAGTATATGCAAATCAGCGAAGAAGATTACAACAAAGTAATGCAAACAAGACTGCTAGTTGCAGAGATAAGTTCAGGAAAGCCAATTCATTTGACAAGTAGATCACTATGAAATGAAGCTATAGAGGCAAATGGGTAGAAGCTAAATTGAATAAACCAGAAGTTTGATTCCTAAAATTCTATGTTTGTAATCACAACAGCCACAAATCATCCACCCTTTTACACTATCATATCCATTCATCTGCTCCTATTCTGTGTACCATCCCTGTTACCTGTTTCTTATTTTGTGTTGTTGAAAAATGAGAGAAGTAAGTTGATTTGAGGCTCACATGGTTAAAAGAGCCGCATACATGAGCTGGTTCCATGTATCAGGCAATCCAGGAAGGCACCAGTGGCTGCAATCCGTCCCAGAGATCTCGCCGCTATAACCAGCAGGATGAGCGTCTTTCCTCAGCTGAGACAGAGTGGTGATATCCAGCAAGTAAACCGGCACTTTTATCCTACTCAACACTCTATTTACAACATCCACAGCTGGTGGCGCGCCCCCCGGATACATCGATCCGGTTAGCGGCTCACTCTCTCCATTACAGTTCTTTTTGGGCTCATTCCATTCCTTCCCCCTGATTCAATGATTTTCAACATTAACAACACACCAAAATGGAAGAATCATCGATTGAAGGTTAAATTTGACACTCACAAATAGTGGGTAGGCGAGATTCCTTGGAAGAAGACCTTTGTTTTTGTAGGATCGACATTGAGGTCAACCCATCTGGCCCATGTCGTCAATCCCTTGTAAAATGCTACCAAACGGTCCATGTCTTGAGACAGTGTCGTCCCATCCTGTATCAAATCCCACCTGCAAAATTACACGACCTCTTCTTCATCCTTGTTGTAATCCCAGAAAACACTCATTTTTTTTAATTTGAATTTGATCTTACGCCTGAGAGTTTCCTGTATGGGTCCACCAATGCCAGGAGTTGAAAACCAGAACGTCCATTCCTAGCCACGCCTTGCCGGCCTCGATGGAGTCTAGTTTCAGTACTCGCCCTACGTCCTCTTTCACTATGTCCACAAGATATGGCGTCCGATACAGGAGCAGTGTTACTCCATAATCCTGTCCCCACACAACGTTTTACATTATTCACATCAACTGACTTAATATATGTAATATCCACCAATATGTTCAAAGTTCAAATCATTATGTATTGTTGGAACTTTAAAATATCCAAAATAAGCTATGTAAGTACTTGAACCCAGACAAAAAAAATAAGATTAAAATCACATGTAGCATAAGCATATGCGGCTTTGGTTTGTACTTTCCCAAAAGGCCTAGTACGAAGGGAGATAGTATTCCTTACTTATAAACTCATGTGGGACCCACTCCCAATAATCCTCAACATTCTTCTCTTCGAACAAAGTACCCTGTAAGCCTCCCCTTAATTGAGGATCGACTCCTTTCTCTGGAGCCCTTAAACAAAGTACACGACACTTCAGTCACTTTTGACTACACCTTCGAGGCTCACCCCTATCTCTGGAGCCCTCGAACAAAATACACCCTTTGTTCGACACTTTAGTCGCTTTTGACTACACCTTCAAGGCCCGACTCCTTTCTCTGGAGTCCTCAAACAAAGTACGTCTTTGTTCGACACTTTAGTCACTTTTGACTATACCTTCGAGGCTCGACTCCTTTCTCTAAAGCCCTTGAACAAAGTACACAATTTGTTCGACGCTTTAGTCACTTTTGACTACACCTTCCAGGCTCACAATTCTTTGTTCGATATTTGAGGATTCTATTGACATGGCTAAGTTTAGGGCATGGCTCTGATATCATGTTAGTAATCACAAATCTCCACCGTATAATATTGTTTACTTTGACCGTAAGCTCTCATGACTTTGATTTGGGATTTTCAAAAGGTCTCGTACAAATGGAGATAATATTCCTCACTTATAAACTACTCACTCCCAATAATTCTCAACATTTATCATAATTTTTTAATAAATTCATGTCGAAATTTATGAAAAAAATATTAGAAGGAAGCTAAATACTAAAAAAATTATCAATTTTGAATTGATGTAATAATGGTTTATTTAGAAAAAGATCAAAATCGAGAGTGCGTATTGTCAGCGAGATTGGGCGAAGTTTGCCAATCACAGGCTGTCAGCAACATAATACACGTGGCCACCGAAAATTGGAGGCTCATGTGGGGCCATTGGCGGTGGACCAATCAAATAATTCGGATAGAAAAAAGAGTTTGAGATTACATTAAAATACTAACATATAATGTCCAATATCACAATAAAAATAATTTATTTAAATTAATTTCCAAAATAAATATTTCCCACTTTCAAAAAAATTTAATTAAAAAATGAAATGTAATTTGATTAATTAAGGGGAGATTATTAAAGACATTATGATGGTTGGACAAACATTGTGCGCAAAACCTGAAAGAAGACGGAGGAGATGGAGTCCCTCCGGAAGAAGGTGGTTTTGGCGTTGGGCGCCGCCGCTAGCAGCATACACGAAAGCGATTCCCACATATTCAGGCTCAGTGAGTCTCCCACGAACATTATCTTCTTCCCACTCCATCTCTTCAGAACATCCACTCCGTCAAATCTGCAAATCCACAGACTCATCATTAATGAACAAACCGAATCATTAATAAAGATTACAGCGAGAGAGAGAGAGAGAGAGAGAGAGAGAGAGAGGACCTTGGAAGGGTACATGAGTCGGGTCGCCACGAGTATTTGAGGTAAAGAGTATCGGGTCTGCCATATTTTTGGCAATTAAACTCGGCGTCTATGAAAGGACAGGTGGAGGAATTGTAAAGAGGGAAAGAGGGGTCTACTACCCATTTTCCCTGAAACAGATTACACCCACTCGCTTGCTTTCTTCCTTTTAATGTGTTGAATCCTGCTGCGTTTGCTTGCTGCACTGACACAAACCCAGAAGCTTGAAGAACAAGGAGTAGACTTAAAATCACTCCCACTACCCCAAAACCCATTTCTTGGATTTTTGGCTCCAAAAAGACTTTGATTGGGCTATGAATGTGAAGCTTTTAGTAGCCCTCAAGTGAGTTTATGTAAGGAAATGGAGGCCGGAGAGAGAGAGTGAGGGACAGAGCTCTCAATCACATGATTTGGTAACGTGGGTTGGGAAAAATGATTGAAATAAAAATGGATTGAAAAAGAAAACAATTTAAAATTGGGAGATTTTGCACAGCTCGTGAAGAGGGAAGAAAAGGCGTAGGACTGCATGTCACGGGGCCGCATATTATTACACTACCCACCGATGCAAGTGGAATCGAGGACACATGGCTTTCACACGTCATATGTTGTTTCTTGATTACCATTTAAAAAGTATATCTGGGTATTCATGTTTTTTTTTTGTAGCTTCAACATTATATTTTGGTGTATATTTCATGGTTCAAGAAATTGTTTAATAAATGTACGTATACCAATTTGGAGCTCTAAAGTGAAATGAAAAGAAAGGAAGCAATTGCAATGAAAGTGGGTTTGACTATTTGGGAAAAGAAATGAATTGAACATATTTAATTAGAAAGAAAAAGATATAAAAGATGAAAGATTTAAGGGTTTGTATAATAGGGTAAAAGAAGGAAAACAAATTGGGGAGAGTGGGTCTAAAATGTGTTGGGCTTTTACCTTGGCGTTGGGGGTTGCAGTATGCAGGGAAAGTAGGATTTTGCAGGCTGTGCCTGTGGGTGTGGGGACACCCTATCAAAGAGTCAACATCCCAACAAAGAAAAGGTAATGGTGGAGACCCACCTCAAATGACCAATTACCCATTCCCCCAAAACTCCAAATTTGTTTAGAAAAAGATGGAGACGCACCGTTCCTGTTTGTGAGACTGTCCTAATTTCACCTCATTGGAAGAAAATAGGTTTTAATATCACACTAAGATAGAGACGAGGGAAATAAATACAAGATTAAGTTGAATGATTTGGCCTAAGTGTACATGCAAGTCGGACGTGTCGCAAATGATTGAACACGCATGTGTAGGCAACGTGTGTGGCCAAACATTCTTGGATTCTGCATTAGTTGTGTTCAGTAGGCGAAGACAAAATTCGCCTAAGGTCTGAGGAAGCCAGAAAATTGGACGAAAAAATGTACATTGGACTTGAGTTTTTCTAAGTCTAGTTGTGAATGTGTCAAGATCACAGCACCGCACCATTAAAAAAGGACGCCTGTAACACAAAGCAAACATTCTACCATTTGAGCTACATCCCAAATTGAATATTTTAGGCAATTTAAAATAATAATAAAAAATCAATTACTTGTCAGTTACAAGTATGTTATAAACCCTCCTCAGAAGATTTGAATTGGGGTGTCTCCTTTTCCACATGAAACTTAAAGTTTTCGAAGGCGCCAAAGGCTTCTAAAAAAGAACAGGAAACCCATGTTTTCCTCCTGAAATCGCCTGTAGAAGTAACGGATTTGCTATTAGAAATGAACTTTCTTGGTCCACAATTGTCGGTATGAAGTAATAATTGGAGGGGATTTGTGTGACTCTCGAGTGCTCCTCTTTGGATATGAATCCCTGTATTTCTTTTCAAGCAATTTTTGCTGAAGAAGAACCTTGGTTGGTCATGTTGATATCTTTCATCCTATTCACTTTGAACAATGGGTTGTTCGAGTACCTAATTTTTGGCCCAGTCGCTGCCATGATCTGGGAAGAATGTTGATGTAGTAACCATCCCTGGTGACTTTGCAATTGATATTGGCAGGAACGTCATTCATGGAAATGATTTGATGAAGAGTGCGAGGAAGGACATTGCCGTGGTTCCGAATGGACCTATAACAGACAGGATCTAAAAGAAGGAAAACAAGTTGCTGTGGCTTTTTTCATGTCTATCTCACTCTATTTTTTCTTCTGCTTTTTCATCGTGAGATCTCTATCTTTTTGGCGTAAATACACGCATATTTTCATGGCTGTAAATATTAAAATTGTGCTTGATGGCTTATTCAAACAAACAATAATTGATATCTCCACAAGTAATGCTGTGTATCAAAATCTCAAATATTTTTCCGTTGCCATTGGCTTCTGCCTCCTTGGTTATGGGGGTATTTTGTAGCTAACAACTTCAAAATAGAGCGCTTGCCCCCATGAGCTTTTACAACAGATATCAATGACACGATAAACCCATTAAAATCAATGTAGAAGGATGAATCAGAACAAGAAAAAAATATAGATAGATAGAAGCATAATCAAACGAAGTTTCGGGCGACTAGGAAGGGTTTTTTCATGTCCCTGAACAATCTTATAGATCATAGTTTTAATATATTAATAGAGTGAACTACTTGGGTAGGAATCGATCAAACTTGTTTGTAAAGATCGCACCTTGTATTCTTCAAGGGCAAGTAAAAAGCCAGACGCTAAAAAGAGGGTCTGCTCCTGTAGTGCATTCCATAATGTTCATATGAAGAACATGCCAAATTATCCTTGCCATTGGATAATTGATATAAGGATATACGAGAGTTCAAACCTGAAACAATAAGGGGTTGGTTGTAGCATAGTCAAGTGCGTTCGTACCCCTGCATCCCATACGCAGTCATTTAAACCTGTTCTGTTATACGTGATCTTGTATATCTTGCAATCAACTTTGCTAGAGTTTGGATCAAAGATTTTGGATCGAATACTACGCCAACTTTAGAATCCCGTACGGAATCAACAACAATCTGCAGAAATGACATTTTAATCATGCACCAAAATAGCACAATTAAGGCAATTACTCATCATTAGTAGTAATAACTGCAATCCAACACTGAATAAAAAGCTTTGTCAAATCTGTGCCCTCAGAAGTCATAAGTCTGCTGGACATGTCATCAACTAAGATGCTTATTCCGATTGCAACCAAAAGCAAGTAATGATGATACTAAGTTACTAGCAACGGAAATGTACTCGAGCATACCACATCAAAGATTCCTTGTGCAGCCAAGGCTTGACAATCTATTGGAATCTCACCATCTTTCGGCACCAAAATGGTATTGATGTACTGGTCCGACTACATATGTAAGAGGTTGAAACAGAAACGTTTTCTTATGTGACCAAACAATGTATTTTCTGAAAGTGAAACTTAAAACTATCAAAACTTGAGTAATACGACCGAGCAGAAATAGTTGTGACCAGATGATTACCGAAGGCATGATTCATTCATTTAAATTTGTGCTTCGAAGAATGAACTTACAGTGTTATTTAAACAATTATGCTTCTCTCCATAAGTTCTATTTAAAGCATCTGAAATGGCAGTCGTAAAACAAGAAGCGGTGAAACCACTAGTCTCTCGATCATGTGTGCCATTCAATAGAAGCACCTGTCAATGGAATGATGCAAATCCATGCCACATGTTTTAATTGCACATTTAAGATTCAGTGCTAATTAATGGACGAACTAACCCAAAAGGGAAAAACTAAAAGCACAAGGGGATTTTTTTTTTTTTTTTTTTTTTTTTTT
>NW_019268560.1:2761211-2776909 GCF_002738365.1 Cucurbita moschata | reverse complement strand
AAGGGTTTTTTTTTTTTTTTTTTTTTTTTTTTTAATTATCATAAATGGGCAAATCTAGCAGATGACAGTGTGGAACTATCATTGTTCGGGTTTCAACAAATTTTACCTTCGGGCAGGATCGTGATGAAATGATTTCACCAATTCCAAGCAACACCTAAAATAATCCATAAATAGTGAAAAGTTTAGCATTAACTTTGGCTTCCATATAACATCATGATTTGTAAACGCAAATAAAATGAAGATGGAGTAGCAGAAAATTAAAACTATAAATCCATCATATCAACGAAAGCTGTGTACCTATTTCTTTTTCTTTTTCTTTTTTTCCTTTTCCTTTTTATTTTCATTTTTATTTTTTTGAGCAAGATACAAAGTTGTGTACCTAGTAAATTGAAGTAATCAAAATCTATTAATAGAATGCTCATAATTTCTGAAGATTTTTACCAGTGATGGGCATATGGAAGTGAACAGGGATCCCATAGCATAAACAATGCAGTCCACGTCATTCAACTGGTTGAGGACAACAGGATTTGGTGCGGGGAAAACCTAATTAATGAAAGTACTGCAATTACCATGAGTCATGGAAATCAGGTTTGAATAAGCATTTTAAGTGTAGCATTTTTTGTTGCATATGGCATTGAAACAGGTAAACAAATATAAAAACAAAAGACAAAAGAATGAAGATGCTTCCATACAGTTCACATGATTGATAAGTGATAATACAACTCAAACAGAATTAGGAAAAAAAAATTAAACAAAAACCATAATTCTCGGACAACACCCTCTGCATGATTGATACTAAAAGTTGCGTAGTAGAAGTAGGTAAGTATAGTGCACATTATAATCAAGTCATTTACCTCATGCAGCAAATTACAACCCTCACTTGACATATAGAATACCCTCTTTATTCTTGTAGGAAGTGCTGGAGCCGAACTGTTCCCCTGCAAGATTTCCACATTTAAGTAAATAAGAAAACTTAGTAACCACCTCTACATTTATTTGTCTTACCACATGTACATGCATTTCCAACTACAACATCGAATCGTCACAGTGAAAATCACATATATTCAATAAGTTGGATAATCAACATGGTGAAAATCAGTGCAATGAGTTAATAAATAAATTGTATGCGTCATTGGGCCAAATTGACCATCTACTGGTTTTGTCTTTTAGTTTATGAATCAACTGAAGCAATCCAAGTCAAGGTACAAAATTCTCAAAATAAATTGATTTCAAGTTTTCAACCAAGGCATTTTTGTAAGTAGGCAAGATCATTTCACATTCCCATGATCAACCCTCGACTGTTAATCAGTACTGCATCATTTCCATGATTTAAAGCCCCATTTCCATGATTTAAAGCCCCAGATCACCAATATTAAAAGCATTTCCATGAAACACCACTGTAGTTTATTCATCAGCTGATCGGCCTTAGTAACCATAGTTACAGTAAACAAACGTGGCAGAAAGAAATGATTCACTGTGAAATAAGAATAGGCCTCAAACAAACTGTACCTTATTAATAAGCTTTGAAGGTCCAGTCGTTGGATGAGAGATTTCATTTTGACCACGTATTATTGTCCCATCCTGAACGTAGATTGAACAAAGAAAATTAATTATAAAATAGATGGTTTTCACAGTTCAAATTCTTGAGCCCTGCTGAGAGAAGCATTGCCGAAACTTTACAGCTGTATCAGATTATTTATGAAAAAAGCAACTATATCAAGAAAATTTTAAAAGGTTGTCTTAGGAGTAGAAGAGAGAGTATGAAAGGGATTCACAGCAACTATGTTTCAGAAATGAAAGTATAAAGAAGAATTCTGCAAACTTCACTCCAAATGCTGTGAAAAATGCAATGCCTCGACTTTCTTTCAGCTCTGAATAGAGAATTTGAATGTATTAGATAATCCTAATTACTATTAGCTCTTTCAGGCACTTATGCACATACTTGCACTTTCTCATTGCTATTGGCGTGTATTATATAAACTTTTGAGCAATAATTGTCAAAGAAAGAGAACGTTGACAATCATACCCATAATTCACATCCTAATGTAAGCCTGTCATTAGTGGAAATCACTGGAAGAACAAGACTGTCCGACGGGATGTCTGAAACACGTGAAAACAGAAAAATTGCTGCATCTAGTGACTGGAAAAATATACGAGCGCCTGCAAAAAAGAAATTCCCAATGCTGCGAAAATCAAGGGAGTTAGTAAGTCATGATAATGCTAAAAACAATTAACCAATCAGTTGCAACTATTGATATTGAACAATGCCACTTAAATACTTTTCTTTCTTTAAGTTCATACATCCGACAGAGCAAGGGGTAAACTATAACACATACCTTCCATTGCTGAAGCAAAATAACATTTCAGACCGTCGAAGAATCTGTAGTCAAGCAATTTTATTACAATTCCTATGCAGCCTTCGCTAAAATATATATATATATGTATATATAGGGTCTAACTTAATAGAGGCATTACAGTAACGTGATTAGAGGCATAAAAATAGAGTGGGAGATTAGAAGAACCCAAAAAACCATTTAACCGATAATGAACTAGGAAGCAAAAATGCCGCCTACATTATACCTGGTTCTGAAAATAGGCTAGAAATGCTCGAATAGTTTCCCTGTAGGGCTTTGAGACACCGTCCCACAAAGAATTTTCTCCTTCCACGATATCATACCTGACAAATTTCCATAGTGCAATTTCTGTTACCAATTAGATCGTTTCCTGCTAAGTGCCATGAAACCTAGCAAATATAGAAGCAAGTTCGTGCCACAAAGAAACAGATAGGCAACAGGCAACCTAGGTGTGTGCTTTGCACCAAGCTTGCAGCCCCGTTTATTACTTTAGCTCTGACGTTCGTTTATGTAAATTTATAGCTACATTTAGAATTGCAAGTTCATTCCAATTGTTCTTACTCATGGCTAATTAATGCTAAAAGTTAAAACATCCTACATTTATCATTTTGGAGGGGGGAAAAGACCTACAAAATTAAAGAAAGACAGATGGAGAAAATAATACCACTCCGATTTGGCCTGCTGCGCATCGAGTGGTAAACGATAACCTAACAATCTGCGCACCGCGAGTGCCTCGGCCGTACTCTGATCAGATAACCTCAAACATCTTGACCGTATATCTCCAACAGCCGGACCACCTAGCTCAAGATTCACTAAAAATTTGAATACGTAATTTACATAAAAGAGAATAAATATCAAGCAGACTCACCAAGCACGCGAACAATCTCAGCGGTGCTTCCTCCATCGTCGGAAACAGGAAGAACATGAGCTACGCGGGTCGTAAAGTTTTTGAGCTCCTCGACTACGCCATTAAATGCAGTCCCACCTGCACTACACCAGAAAACTACTCGTTCAGAAGAGAAAACGAACCAAACTTTATGAAATAGCCCCATTGGAGCAGTTCCCGCAGGATTCGGGGATTAAGACCTGAGAAGACTAGAAGAGAGGGTTGGATGGGGTTATGATTTGGATCCGAGGAACCATTGCAATGGGAACGAGGAAGAGCCATGGAGAGAGAAGTTCTGGAAGAAACATGGAGAGGAATTTTGGGGAGATTGAGGCACAGTGAGGGACCCAATCTTGTATCCGCCATATTCGCGCGCGTACTCTGCGGCCCTGAACTCTTTGCCGATGCCTTTCTGTTAGGTATTTTATCAATTTTCTTTTCAGTTCAATTTCACTTATTTTTCGATTTTTTAGAAGTTAATAATAAATAGAAAAAAAAAATCCATCCATTTAGATTTAATATTTTTCAGAGTAATTTCGCTAATTAAAATAAGCTTAGGTGGCATTAGATTAGTTGACATGAAATGATTTTTTTTATAAAAACATTGGTCTTCTTGAATGGTACACTCAATATTCTACGATTAATCTTAGAAGATACAGAAGATATTCGTCTAAGTAAATTTATGACGTCTATAAAATTTTATTTGTTTCATAATTCAATTTTCTTCTTATTTTTAATTTTATGATATATTTAGGATAATCTTATTTGGTATTTTTTAAATTCTTAATGGTATATTTATATGGTTTTCACATTTCATAAATAAATATTTAAATTTATAGTCAATTAATTAAAAAAAAAACAAAGTACTTTGTAGAATGTTGTTTTCGTCTTGACATATTTCATAATTAAATATTTAAATTCTTAATGAATTTTATTGAAGATGAAAGTCTCCGTCTAGATTAATTTAGGAGATGATCATGAATTTATGATAAGGAATACTCTCTTCGTTGAAATTGAGTCATTTTGAGAAATCTCAAATCAAACGATGAAGGCTTGCAAACTGGACAATATAAACCATTGTTGACTTCGTTTGGCTTTGATTGAGCTGCAGAAGACGATAGAATACAGAGGGGCAGGGCGATGAAAGTTTACAAATGCGTAATGGATTTGGAGGTGTTTCAAAAAGGCGAACTCTTGGAACTAATGCTGGAAACCAAGGTCCTCCTAATGGTTGGACTATAACATTCCCCAGCAGCATTGGCTCGTCGAGTTATTATCTCCATATTCTTATACAGGCTCTGCTTCACCAGGCTTCTCATTATCCTCTTCCCTTTCTCAACCTCCTCCTCACTCAATCCTGAGCCTACTGCAACTATCCCACCCCTTTGAGGTCCAGAATGCGGCCCCACTCTCGCCTCCCTCTCATCTTTAAACCATTGCAGCAGTTTCAGAGCTCGCCTTTGAGCTAATGAGCTTCCTAACAGCGCCAATCCCAGCAGCGCAGGGGCGATGCAGGACTCGCCCAATCTCTCCCTTTGCGCCCAGCTTTGATGGCCCAGAATCATTATGATGTCCGCTGAAAGTTCTTGGCATTTGGGTTTCTCTTCCCATGTCAAAATCTCTACCAAAATCTCTGCGAATCTTGAGTTGCTTTCCAGAGCTTGCTTCCCTTTTGAAGTCACTGCTAAGTTTGCTAGCGTCGGTAAGGCTTTCTCGGAAGACTCTTTGACACTGGAGAATCTGAGTAGCGTTGGAACCACACCATTGGAGATTAAGGTCTCTGCATTTTCTAGGACAGTGGAAATGTTGAATAAAGTTGCCAAACAAAATGCTTTGGTTTCAGGGCTCGATTTTGAATTGTTGAGTATGGTTAAGAGATATGAAACAACTGGTTCGGTTGAAGCAAGAAACAACTGGGTGTTTGCTAGACATGAAAGTGACAATAAAAGCTCTGCAAATTCAAAGCTGGATGAATCCATTGTTGCGAACTGGGTGTTCTTCGGTAGCTTTGATAAGATCCCTTCCTCCACCATTACTGTCTTGTTCCTGAAGAATTGCAGAGATTACAATTAATATTTTCTTTTATGTCTAGCAAACACCCAGTTGACCTAGAAAACAAACAAAGCATCGACTATGAATTTTCTTTTCCGAAGAGATATCGGACCAACTTACAGGAGAGTATCGTTAGCAAGTTCAATCAATGCCCTAACTGCCAACTGATCGGAATCCGCCATCGCCACCAAAGCAGGTATAACTCCGAGATCCACCATCAATTTTCTAACCTTGGCGCTCTCTTTAATCAACCTCTCAATCTCCTTCGCCGCTCTCTGTTTTTCCTCCCCGTCGCCGAAGTGGAGGCTCTTCACTGTCCTCTGCAACACGGACGACGCCGGATCATACTGCCGGATATAACTCTCTTCTCTGTCCCGAATTTCTGGCCTCGAAATTTCCGACGGATCAGACGGTGAACGGAATCGCTTACGAGATGATTTGGAGCGAAGGAATTGGCGGACGCGAGTGAGGAAACGAATTTTGATGTACGAATAAGGGAATAGAGAAGGAGGCATGATTTTGATTGATGATGGAATGAGAGGAAGTGAATTTGGAATCTGATTTTGTTATGGGAATTGGAACAGAGCGCAGACGGAATAATGGTGACACGAGAGTGAACAGCATAAAGCGATGTCACTTCAAATTCCATTCTTCTTCACGAGCCATAGAAGCTATTCATGTTATTGGCAGGTAATTGTCCTTTGTGAACTGTTCATACTATTGGCTGTCTAGACGTATGGAAACTAGACAGCCTTCGCCTTTTCCTTGGGAGCGTTGTTGTTGTTCTTGGCGAGTATTCTACGGATGAAGCTTTCTCAAGGACTAGACTTATTGCCCGGTGAACCGATGATGCGAGAAGTCGGGAAGCCTCGGGATGCGCAGCATTCTCTGCTATGGGGCTGGTGAAAAAGAATATGCTCTTCACTCTGTTTCCCAAAGTGGATATCTCTGACTTTACTAACTTCAGGTGAAGGGAATCAAGGGCTTGTTTTAGATCACACAGAAGCTCCGGTTGATATTCGCAACAAATTGTTGCCTTGAGGGTCATATGCCCGTTTGCTCCCACCCCACAAGGTTCGACGTTGACTTCGTCGGTGTCCAATGGAACGAAAACACCATTGCTGGCTTCTGCTGCCTTCTTCTTCAATTCCTTCACTTGTCTGACAACTTCGGCGAGCAGTGTTGCTTTGTCCCTCTGATTCAGCAATTCATGAGTGTGGAAAACCAATGGATTTCGAATTTGAAAATTCACAATCTTTGAATATGACTGACCTTAATGGGGCAAGGAACAAGGTCACGCAGAGTCGAGAGATGGGAATTGATTCTCTCTCGCCTCCGCCTCTCCGCCTCGCTGTGATTCTTTAGCGCCGCAAGTGCTTTCTCCTCCGACACCCTTTTCTTCGACGGCTGAGTCGAGGCTTTGACGAGCTCTCCCTTCTCACCATTCAACGCGAAAGACTTGGATAACATTGACCCACCACGCACAAATCCAAAACTAAGGTTCTCTAAACTAAACGGGTCGATTGAAGTAGTCGCATCGTATGAGTAAGCCATAGATTGCAAACCCAGAAACCCAAAAAATGAACAATCACTCGGAAATTACTTACGAACCGAAGGTTGAAGACAGTAGTCCAGGAGGTCGATTCGTGGGGGCAAACCAAAAGGAAAGCTTGTGGAGAGTGAAGCTTCGTTGTACACACACTCTGTTGCTCAAAATCTTGCTGGAAACTCTGGTTTTTTTCATACCTTCCATAACGATTCATGTAAATAGAGTTACAAGCGAGGAATCAGATAGAAAACATCCACATTTTCTTCTTGATCATCTTGAATTCGAGCATTTCGAATGTTTTTCTGGGAATTGGTCCCTCGGAATTCGGAAAGAGCTTGAGAATATATGAATTCAGATGGGTTTTCAAATCAATTCACGGATGAGATTGAACAAAGATTGATTCGGAGGGATAAAAAAATGGCGATTGTAGTTGGTGCCACAACTTCGACTGAAGCTTATATATAGATGAAGGTTTGTGGAAGTCAATTCTAAGATTCCAAATACTATATTTTCTTAAATTATATTAGTTTTGTTCGATAATGTAATTCATTTTATATCCTAAAGTTTAATGTTAAAATCATACAAGAATATTAATGGATCTTTATTTTTCAATTTTTACAGAGCTTATTATCTAAAGTTATATATGATATTAAATACTATGATAATATATTAACCTAATGTTAACATATTTGGACGGTTTCATGAGCAACCTTATGATAATATATATGAGGTTTTCATTGGAAATAATAAAATACATCTGGTGAAGAAAGGACTGAGCCACTGTTTTATTATTATTATTTATTTATTGTATTAGAATAATCAATAACCCAATATTGTTGGGTGTACACGTGGCAATGTCGTCAAAGGGGCAATAGTTGTTTTTATTGACTCCTTTATGGGGTTCTTTTTGGTGAGATGGCCTCTTACTTTTTTTCTTTTTCTTCAAAATTGGCTCTTTAAGTATTTATACATAAAGTTGGTTTTGACAATTAAATTGTTTCAAAATTTTAAAATATATATATTAAATTGTTACATATTAAAGTTGATTGTTATAAAATTTATTTTTTATTTAATTTATCTCAATATTTTGATTCAGTCCGCTATTTTCTTATATATCATATAATATATATAGGAACTTCACCAAAATTAGGTGTTTTATTATTTGCTTTATTTTACAATATTATATATGTATTTGAATTTAACTTGTTTGGATGTATTTTTTTTTTTTTTTTTCAGCGACCTTTGGAGTATTTAATCGCTTAGACTCATTGAAAGGGTAATACATTTTGCGTCTTGATAAAATAATTATTAAATATTGTTTCTTTATCTCCCCCACTAATTTATGACCACACATCATATATGTTTATAATTTAATAAATTTTTATTTGAGAGAGTGACTATTGAAATAATCATATTAAATTATTTATGATATCCCCCATATGACCCGTTTTTTATCTTCGAGGGGAATGTTGGATGATGGAAGTCCCACATCGACTAATTTAGGGTGTGATCATGGGTTTATAAGTGAGAAATACTAACTCCATTAGTATGAGGCCTTTTGGAGAAGCCCAAAGCAAAGCCATGAGAGCTTATGCTCAAAGTGGACAATATCATACCATTGTGGAGAGTCCTTTTCGTCTAACAGGGAAAATGAAAAAAAATCATGTAAACCTCAATTTGGCTAAGGGTATAAAAATTTGTACATCCAATAAATTAGTACATATCAAAATTAGGTTAATTTGGACCGTTAATTTTACTATATATTATTATAAATCCTAATTGAGAGAAGAAGTTCACTATTATATGGCTCGAGCATTTTCGAAATTGAAGATTGCATTTTTGGGTGTCCATTTTACAAGCCCAATAACCAAATTAGAAGGCCCAATTTGTATAATTTGGGCCCATAAACGCGAAGTTCAGTTTAGAAGACTACAGCCCAATCTGATGGATTGAATTTCTTGCCTCCAATATCATCTCTCCGATGTCCGGCTCTTGTAAGAATTGCCGCGGCAGGTCCATCTTACGCGATGTTGTTTCCGGCAACCTGATTTGCTCCTCTCATGCGGTATTGTTCAGGAATTTTACAATTACGAGTCCCATTTTTTTTGGTGTCCATGGAATCTTATATTCGGGCAGCGTTTAAAATTATAAGCCCAAGAAAATCTTTGAGGCTTAAAAAGTTCATGATGATATTACGTTTAGGTTAGGATTTTCTGCTTCCATATCAAACAGTGTTAGGATATTAGTATGGACTTGGTGATTGGTTCACAATACTTGGTGCTCGTGCTTACGTTTCTATGCGTAAGGATAATCGTCCTTTATCAATGTCGGAGGTTGCATCGACCCTCGAATGTGATCTTAATTGACAGAATGGTTCTCAGAGTCGTCGATATTTTGGATTTGAAGGGGCATGAGTTTCCAGTGTTTGACATTGTGGATTCATTAGGGCGGGCTGCAAGGAACTCACCATCTTCCTCAAAAGTAGAAGCAGATAGACTCGAGAGAATTGTTAAGCAAGGCATCTTTCTGTTACAGTATGCTATGAAGTGGTTTCTGACGACTGGGCGGCAACCGCTACCGATAGTGGCTGCCGTGTTGGTTCTTGTCAGAATTGAATGAGGTTGATGCTAGTATTGACAATGTAGCAATAGAATATTGTGAAGAGATGTCACAACGAAGAATATTGTGAAGAGTGCTCATTTTGCGATTCAGTATATGAAGTTGAAATCAATCTCAAATGGCAGTGGTAAGCGGAAGAATTTGGAGAAAGTGGGGATTGATTTGCTGGCCACAGTGAGCGAGTGATTAAGAAAAGAAGAGTATGAGAGTGAGGTTAATAATTTAGACGATGATTCTCAATATTTTGAGTTACAAGGAAATAGTTGGCGTGATGTATCGAATTGGCGTGGCCTGATGCATCCCTCGTTTGATATTGTTGGCTGATAAAGATTTGGGGCGTTCATCTATGAATGCAGTAAGAACTTGAGTTTAAAATTATAGCAATTGCTTGGATTTCTGGCTGGCAAAACAGACGATGAATTGGACAAGAAAGCAACTCCTTGTGTTGTTCTTAGACCATCTAATTGTTTTCTGCCTTGTCTTGTCTTGAGGCTCTCTCAATGACAATGATTCAACCCTCGCAGTTTCCGGTAGCTGGAACGATTCTCCTGAAGGTAAATTCCTTTCTTTTCTTTTTGTCAGAACAGCAACTCGATTTAAAGCATTGTTCTTGCAATGAATTTCTTTCACAATTGTAGATAGAATCAATAAAGAAAAGAAAGGATTGAAGGGAAAAAGGATGATATAAAGAAAAAAGATGATAGTTATTTATTTAGGAAGAGATATTGACTGAATGAAACCACAAAGTTTCAATTTTTTATTTGCAACTTTTTCAAAAAGACAAGAGGAATCGGCTACCAATTAATAAAAAAACAACAACGCTCTTTTCTTTTACCAAGTCAATTTGGAGAAGGGAGGGAATTAGGATATTACACTAATTTGCTTCAATACACTCCTTGTTCTTAATAATTTAATACCTACAAAAGCAACTTAAAAGAGATTTCCAGTTTACCTTTAGTACACGCCAGAAAGCAACCATTTACCTGATTCTTGTCGTTCAGCACTTTCTTGCACTTTAAGCACATTCAATCACCACTTGCTTGAATATAAAATATTCTTTAGTGCATCCATATCTACTATCCACGTATACATGTCGAAATATGTATCCATACAAAAGAGGGATTGACTTTCTTTTTTCTTTCATTTACCATAACAAAGAGACTGATGCTTATACGAAATGCCGTGGAAATGTAATACACAATTTACATATGAGGCTATGATAGAAGACTTTAGTTTCTTTTAATTATTAAAAAAAAAAGAATGGCATTGAAGAAGATGTGGTGACGACACTAGCTTTATAATTAATTGGTCATTGTGACAATCCTAAGTATGTCGTGAAATTAGATTTAAAACTTCTCTAGCGATGAGCGAAGACTTGTTAATTACGAAGTCTTTGACAAATGATTTTCTTATGCATTTGCAGGTGTTGACCATGGCAACTGTTTTAAGTAACTGCCTTGTATTTTCTACCAATGTTCCATAGAGACATAAAGAGGGAGGCTTGTTGTAATGCGTATAAATTGACTGTTGCTTCCCTTCAGCTTCCTTGTACACTTGTTCTGTTCTCTCATTAAAGGAGAAAAGCTTCTTCTGGACCCTCTTCAATTGCTATACAGACATGACTGTAAGTCTCTCTCTCTCTCTTTCGTGGAAGACTTCTCTTGAGTTTATAGCTTTTCGTGCAGTTTTGTTTATAACTATGTTGTTAATTTAGTATCTTTCATTTTCTGGTCTATATCTGTCTGCCCTGTGAAGTTTCATTTACAGTATCACAAGAAGATGTCTGTTTATATTTTGAACAGATAAAATATTTGAGGAGACTGATCCAGTGTGACTGATAATTTGTGTCATTAAATATAGGAGAGAAACTGTAAAAGTATTTCAATTTTTATCATATTTTTAAATTCGGAGTATGTCCGAAGCTTTGGAGTTTGTGTTCGTTTGGTTGTTTTTTTCTTTTTCTAGACAAAGAAATCTATTTTTTTAGGCTAAGAAATAATCTTAGGCAGGCCATGTTGTTCACTTTACATTTCCTTTTGGATTCGTGCACGTTTTTGTTTTCTGAAAAAGAGTTCCCCTCTAGTTTGGCTGTTCTCCTTTTGAGTAATTCTTAGTTTATTAAAACACGTTTAAGTTTTGTGGGAAAACCACTCTCCAGCCTTTTCTTGTCAGCACCCTTCAGCACAAAAGTTTCAACTGAAACAAAGCTGTAGCTGTTATTTAGGTTTTCGATACTATGGCATTCAAAATCCTTTTCCTTAAACGAGCCTCACAGTATTCAGTGAGGTTCATTCTTGTGAGAAAGTAAGAATAGATTAATATAAAAAAAATTAAAATTAAAAACAATAATATATCAACCAACCACTTTATTAGGAAAAAGCCCCCAAATCCTTTTCTCGTGGTCTATTCAGGGGGGAAGGTATGAACAGAATAATATATTAAAAAAAATGAAAACAAAATAATTATTATAAACTAGACATTTTGTTAGGAAGTTTAAACTATCAAAATTATCCTTAAATGAAAGAGTTGGTTTCAATTATGATTCTTAATTTTTGAAAAGTCTAAGTTTGTTTCGAAACAACTCTTCAAGTTTTTGTCGTTCTGATTCGTGGATCAAAGTTTTTGTGTCGGAAAATAAATTTGGAGGATAGAGTTGAGAAAAAATCGTAAATGAAAGGACAAGGAATTGTAGGAGGCTTGAAATTGAAAGGAGTAAGACAACAAGATACATGGTTAACAAATGTTATGTGCTTTTATTTTTATTTTTTTTCGTTGTGTTTATATTTATTCACATAGAAGATTGAACTTTCTGCCTATGGATCTAATGAAAAATAATTTTACTAAGAATTTTTATGAAGCTAACTTCAAACTTCAAGAATTCTTTTAAATTTAGGAGTATAATTGAAACTAACTTCAAAAGAGATATTTTTGAGGATTTAAGCTATTAGGAAAAAGTGAGGTTACTTTTTGATATTTTATTGGTGTTAAAAATGACCTTTCCTTGTATATGTGTATTTCTCAATATTTTATAAGAACTGTTATTCTTGCTTTAAAGAGAGATGTATTGGATTTCTGGTTTCTGTACCAATCAATGATGTGGGTACCTTCTAATTAACAAATTATTTTGGACTCACACATCAGTAGTAACTACAAGTCAATGTTTATCTTTAAGGTCTCATTTTTTTAGTTCTTTTTTTCTAATGCAATTAGTTATATTATATGCAAGTCCATGAAAAATTCCTTGACTTTATTTATTTTTAATTCTCATGAGTTTCCAACAATAATGGATTAGACTAAGTCTTCTACTCATTATCATTTAGTTCAGATTATTATTTTTAGCATTGAACATTTTTATTTAAGGCCCTCTATGCATAATGTTTAAAAAACTAGTTAATTCCTCATTTTATGCATGAAGATGAAACATGATCTATAAGCAGGGACCCATATATCAATGACTTTTCAAACACATCTTGATTCTTACAAAATGATGAACCGGCAAACGTGAAGGGCATTGAAAATGAAACTTTTTATTTTTATTTTTATTTAATTAGTGTTCTTTCCCCCCTCTTTTTACTTTATATAAACTATATGAATGACATGTTTGGATTTTTGTTCTTTCAATTTATACCAGGTAACAGAGATGAGAGTTCACATGGACTGTACGGGATGTGAAAAACAAGTAAGAAAAGCTCTGGAAAGTCTACCAGGTAAGCCAAACATATAGAGAAGGTATTTGATTGTGTACAAAGAATAAATCGTTACGAAAAAGAAAAGGTTTAGAGACTGAATCGCTACTTCACTAATGGTGTAATTCTGAACTAAAGCATTGAAAGCATATCAAAATATCAATATCTTGAAACTCTTTGTGGAGAAAGTAGTAAAACTGTTATTTGGTTATGATGATCAGGTGTGGATGATGTGATAATAGATTTAAGCCTACAGAAGGTGACTGTGATGGGGTGGGCAAAGCAAAAGAAGATTCTGAAAGCAGCGCGGCGGAATGGGCGGACGGCAGAGCTGTGGCCATACCCTTACAACCCGCAGTACCATGGTTTCATCCACCACTACCAGCATTACCTCAACTCTCCTCAGCATCACCACCAGCCTCAGCCTCAGCCTCAGCCTCAAACTAAGCCAATCATCACCTACAATTCACTGTCTTCTTCCTTTCACAAGCACAATATGAGTCCCATCCATGAGTATAATAGCTACAACTACAGCGGCAGCGATGCTGACGACTACGGCTATCATCAAGAGCCACCCTTTTCAACGATTGATGAAGAAGCTGGTGCCATGTTCAGTGATGAGAATCCGCATTCTTGTGCTATTATGTAATGCAAGTTTATGTATATTTTGAATAAGGTACTTAATTTTTTTTTAATTAAGTACTTTGAAGGTTATGTTATTTATAATTTAGCTTTTTTTTTTTTTTTTTTTACTTGAATGCATGGGTACTCACTGTGATATATATATGTGTACAAATATGTGTAAATGAGCAAGAGATGTGTATTTTAATATTCTCCAAGTAAGTACTTTATTAATGTTTCTAGATTTATCCCGAACCTTATAATATTTTGAATTTTGGTCGATTGCTAATAATATTTTGAATTTCGGAAATTAAATAATTTTGATTGGTCGAAAAAAAAATGAGAAGTGTATCTTGAAATAATTAAGTTAAATTGAATACAAAATTAATAAAGAAGTTAAGAAGGAGACAAAGAAGAATGAGGTAGGTTGAAGGATAGTAGATTTATGTTGTTTCCATTAGAAATGATTTAGAGGTGTGGGGGTTTTTGACCATAGCCAATGGAGGTCGAGGTCCGCCCAAGAACAGCGACTGATTCAGCACAGATTTTTTCACAGCTTTCTCTTTCCGCCTATGGCCGTATGGGCTTTTGCCTTCATCATCGAAGGGGATAAGGAACGTTATGGCTTCTTCTTGACTCCATTCGGACACCTCTCCTTCTGCCTCCTAATTCTCTCTCTTCTTTCTCGTGTAATAAATATATGGCATTGGCGCCTTTCATTCACGCGCGCTGTTGCTGCTTCAACCCCTTTTTTGGCACTCAAAGAACCAATTCTTCTCATGGACCTGTAGGGACGTCGTCGATTTCTTCTTCCTCTTCCTCTTCCGCCGCCTCCTCCTCCTCCTCCTCCTCCTCCTCCACCACTCCCTTCTCTGGTACTTCTGCCCTTCTCCTTCTTCGCTATTTTTCTTTTCATTCATGAGTTTGTGAAGGGAACAAGGGAATTGGGTTTTGTTTTGTTTTTGTTTTTGTTTTTTCTTCGCGATTTTTTCTAATCGTGAAGATGACAGCAATCTGAATGGGTTTTCTGGTTATGCTTGGATATCGATTTTTCCAAATTTCATATACGCCAACTCTTCGATCTGGACTATCACTCTTCTGTACCTAATCATGGATTCTGGTTACGAAACTATACTTTCCAAAGATAAAGTAAAATAGGATTGTCGATGGCAAGGAGATAATGCAAACCGTGGATGAGGAGAAATGCCTCTTTCCTTCCATGTGAACGTATGTGTTTGTATGATGATCTATGAAATTAGATATGCAATCAATAGATAAGCTCATGTTTTGTAGTTTCTCCGTACATTTTGTATTCATCCATGAGAAATAAAGGTTTTATTTCTATCAAGAATATAAATGCAGTGCTGTGACTTCGATAGTCATATAGACTTATTTCTACTTGCTAATAGTTCCTTAGAAACTGTTAATCCAAGGCTACACCACATTTGAAACTTCCTTTTGAGGAAGGCACTGCTACAATTTTGATTACAGGTTCAGAACCAATAATATTGCTTATTCGGTTATTCCTGCTTCCAATGAGCTCGAAGTCTGTAATCTACAGCAGTTTGAATTTGTCTGAACTTTATAATTATTAGTTTTGGATGCTGGTTTTCCTTTTTTCTTTTGGTTTGAGCTGGTTACATACTTTTCTCTTTTACATGTCATTGATGGACATCAGCAAATCTTATGAATTTCAGACTCGAATCACAATTGGAGATTACCTGACCTTGGATCTCAAGCCATGAGTACTTTAACCCAGGGAACATTGTCATCATCAAGTAGCATAGGGAATGTGAAAAACAAGCCTGATCATCTTCTTGTTCTTGTTCATGGCATCATGGCTAGGTATCCATTGATTAAACAACCAAGATTAGATAGTAAGAAAAAAAAAAAAAAAAAAAAAAAAAAAAAAAAAAAAAAAAAAAAAAAAA